>NW_021319360.1:873072-921673 GCF_001605985.2 Dendrobium catenatum | reverse complement strand
CAAGATCGACAAATTCCGACGTCATCAAGGCCTTGCAAATGTGCTAATGAAACGGTTTCAAAGATCAAAGGTATATATATATATATATATATATATGTAAATCTTAAATAAGAATGAGAGAGAGAGAGAGTGTGTGTGTGTGTTTTTTTTTGTTTAAACAATATTATTCAAATTTATAATTTCAGAAAAATAGCACATTCTTCTCCGCACCCTTAAAAATTTCTTATTTAGCTTAATGGACAAATAGAACCAACATGTATTAATAAAAAAATTTGACTAAAAAATGTTGCAGATTGGAACATTCACTACGATAGAGAGATAAAGAGCTTAATGTCTTAGCTTTGAATGAAGATCCAACACACATATAAATAAAGAGAGAGGAGTGCGAGAGTCAAAAGAGACACCAAATTTTTTTTTGTGAAAACCCTAAAAAGTGGAAAAATCACGAGGCTTGGCCAAATTGAAATGATTCAATTAGTGTTTGCAGTCAATTAAAATGGTTGGTGCCCTTTCTTGGGGGAATTGCCTTAGCTCATTATATCATATAGAGCACATTAAATAGTTGGTGTTTAAAGAATCTAAAGATAAGGTAGTCATTCTTAAGAGAAAAGTTGGATTGTTCATTTGGTTGGCAAGACGATAGAGGTTGGAGTGATCATAGTCAGCATACGATGGAGGTTAGGGGGATCATAGTCAGCAGGCGACGGTGGTCAGAAGGACAATAGTAGGTGGGTGACGGTGGCCAGAGAGATCATAGTTGGCAAGTGATAGAGGTTAGAGGGACTGTAGTTGGTGAGCCAAGGTGGTCGGAGGGACCGTAGTGTCACACTTCATAATATATATTGGAAGAGTTACATTTATCTTCCATTTTGCCCATTTAACTAGAGGTTATAAATGAATAGAGAAAAAAAAAACATGATTACATTTTTGTCTTGTCAGAAGCCTCATGTCATAGGATTATTATCCTTTCCTAAAAATATGTAAACTCACATAAAAAGCACATAGCCCAACATTTAATTAAAATTTTACAACGAAAATCAATACAATAAAAAAGAGAATAATGTCTTATAAACCATATAAAGAAACATATGCATCAATATTTATACTGCTTATTAGTATAAATTTATCTTTATGTAGTTCATCATATTTCAATCCATTACATCATTAATCACAGTATTAGTAACAGGCAACATTATTAATGACAGTAATAATATTAGTATCATGATTAATAATATTAAATAATATTAATGTTAGAAAATAGTATTTGTCTGTCATAATACTTTTATAATATTTGTAGTAGTGTCGAAATCAGTATTCATATATTCAATGAGTGTATTTTTAGAGTATCTTGCTCTTGCACTTATTACTCCAAATCATTCACTTTTTATAACTCCCAATCAAATTTCTCCTTATAACTCTCCTTAAATCACGTGAATTAGTCGTCTCAATTTTTTATAACTCCAAATCAATATTCTACTTCTTATGAATCTCAATTAGTAAATCCTGTGGATTGATAGTGTATCACATGGAGTTATCTTATCATGTATATGATATCATTTAATATTTCATTTAAAATATAATAAAACCATATCAAATCATTCAGAAAGATCAAACCTATTACATATTCAAACTTGAATGTTAAAAGCTTATGAAATTAGGAGATAATATTTTTAGTAGATATAAAAGAGATTAAATTCATAGAAATCAAAATGATTAAAAACAAAAGTAAGATATTAGTCACTTACAATAAATAAATTAAAATATATAACATGAATGACTAATAAATATGATCAAAAGATAGTTCTCTCTCTCTCTCTCTCTCTCTCAATTTCTTCTTGGTCAAATAATCAAGTAAGGGAGTCGGTGGGGTGAGATAAAGATATATATAAATATATATAGTTCATGGCCTAGCGCCGCAAAGCTCATCAGATCAGTGTCAAAGAGCTCTACTTATGAATTTTTATAATTTAAAAAAATTTTATTTCATATATTTGAGTTATTATACGTAGTCGGTGGGCAACAGCGGTCGGAGAGATTATAGTTAGCGAGCGTGCGAGGTCGATGGGATCATAGTTGGCGAGTGACGATGATTAGATTGACCATAGTTGGCGGGCGACAGTGATTGGAGGGACCGTATTTGGAAAGCAACGATATTCGGAGGGAATATAATTGAAGGGGGGTGGTGGTTGAAGGTGCCGTAGTCGACAGATGATGGAGGTTGGAGGGACCATAGTCGGTGGGCGACGGAGGTCGGAGGGCGATGGTGATTATATAGATCATAGTTGGCGAGTGACGTTTGTCGGACAGACCGTCCAAGCAATCATAGCCGATGGGCAATGGTGATTGGAGGGATCGTAATCGACAAGCGATGGTGATCAGAAGGACCATACTCGACAGATGACGATGGTACCGAGGGATTGGTTACGCCCCAAGAGTCTCCTAAGGAGGTGGCAGCTGTTAGATACTCCCGTTCAAAAAAAAAAACTAATTTCTAGCACAAAATTTCTTAAAAGTAGGAAAAAATAATGATCAAAAGTTGTTCCAAATTAAGTTTAAATTATGATTACTGTCTGAAAATTAAAAAAATGAAAAAGAGTCACAAACAAACCCTTATTAAAATGTGGGAACTATAAGAAAACTATTTTCGGTTTCTCTTTTAGAATAAAAGGATTGCAATTTAATAAAAATTTTATTTAAATATAATTAATTAAATATCATTGTTAATACTTTCTCTTTTTAGGTGTCTCTCTATCTTTTTTAACATAGGTGAAAATTTTTACACTGGTTGAAGATTATTTAAGGTAATCCTTCGTTTTCTCGTCTAGGATTTGGTATCTCACAATGATATGTTTTATATATTTAATATAAAGCTTACTCGCTTAGATATTCTATTCTAACCTAGATGGCTATGCTGCAGAAACTTAAAGTTGCTGATTTGTTAATCAAAAAATCGATTCAAGTCAATCCGGTTTGCTGCCTTTGCAACAATGCCCAGGAAGATCACAACCATCTTTTCTTTAACTGTGATTTTACATTTAATGTTATTATCAACATTATTCCCGATTTAAACTCTTTCTTACTTAGACCAACTTTGATTCAGGTTTTTGATTACATTGATAACCAGCTGCTTTTGTCCAAATGGGAAAAGAACTTCTGCTGGCTTACGATTGGATGCACTGTGTACCACCTTTGGAGGGAAAGGAACAACCGGAAATTTGCTAACAATTGGAATTCCATGGAGAATATTACCATTACTATCAAAAACGCTATACGGGTCAAAACGTATAGCTGGAAGCATTTTCATCATCTTATTGAGAAATTTCAGTTTCACTGAAATTTTGGGTGTTCTGTTGTCTGGCTGGGGCGGGAGCATTCTCATAGCTGTTTTGTTCCCGTTGCTGTTTCGGTTTTGTAATTGCTGGGTTGTTTTGTTTTTTAGTTTATGTTTGGCTCTTTGTTAGGTTTGATTGAGTTGAACTCTTTATCTTTGTCTTTGTTAGTCTTTGTTTTATTGTAAGTCTTTTTGTATCTTTTTAATCTTAATAAAATGGGCTTTGCCCTGGTTCTTCCCAAAAAAAAAAAAAATTTTTTTATCTGGCACATAATTTTAAAAAAAAATTAAATTTTTTTCTGAATGAATTTATGAATTTGAGTTTATAATTAAATTTATTATATATACATATATAGCACATCATCACGAAAAGTGAGACATTGGTTCTCTTCGTAGGGCAATTATTTGAAAAACCTATCACATATTTATAAATGAAACTTTCTTTATCAAAATAAGTAATAATGTGTCGGTAACAAATTGTTCAGATGTAGAGGACGCGGTTTAGTATTTTAGCAAGCTAATGCAAAATTGTTTTTAGTTTCTTACCTTCTTCTTACTATTATATGCAAAAAAAATTATATAATGAGAAAGTATTTTATAATATTTAAATTTATTTTAAAATATAGCACATCATCACGATAAATTTATTTTAGATTTTAGGGGGGCAAGTGACAAGTTTATAAGAAAATAAAAATATATATAAAAGTGCAAAAATAATTTATTTTACACATAATTATTTTTCACAGACTTGTTTGTTAGTGTCAAAAAAGCTCAACATAATTGAATGAAAACAACAGAAGGCCAAGAGACTTTTCGATTTTTGGAAGGACAAATTGCTTGAAAAAAATATTTGTTGGGAGTAAAAAATAAAATTCAGGGGAGGACATATTACAAATAATCCTTAAAATACTAAGAGTTCTATTTTTTTAGGAGGGGCAATTGCCCCTCTCACTACCACACAATTTGGTGCTTGACGATCGAACTCCTGCTACACCTCATATTTAGAGATCATAGTCACATCATATTTCAAATACATTAACGAGGCTTTATGTTAACATTTCTTAATATTATTTTTTTATAAATGAAAAGATAAACATGCTAAAATTAGAACAAAATATAGCAAAGCATGAGATCAAAGGTTAATAAACTTCTTTTTTCCCTTCAATTCTTCTTGCGGGTCATTTGGAAAAAAAAATATATTTGTTGGATGGAGCAAATTAGGGGTGTTAATATTTGACACGACACGAAGATCCGACTCAAATCCAACCCGAAAATTTTGGGGCTAACGCGACCCAATTTCAAAACTGGTCAGGTTCGGGTTCCAGAAATTGAGCCGTTTGAAAAACGGGTCGGGTTCGAATTGACCCGACGGGTTGCCGGGTCAACCCGCGAACCAGTTTAAAAACGGTTGCCCGCACTGCCCAACCTGCCTGCAAAGGTGTCCGGCCTGCCCAATGCCCGCGCGCACCCGCGCGAGCCCTCGCGCATCCGCGCTAGCCCGAGCGCTAGAGCACCTGCACAGCTGCGCTCGATGCCGGCTAGTATTGTGGGTTGCGGGAAACCGAAAGCAATTTAGACTTCATTTGAAACATCTTTCTTATTATTTATTAAGCAGTTTTCTAAGCTGTTTTCTGATACAAAATTTAAAAAACCATTTTAAAAGATAATAAGAAAGTTGTCTCAAATGAAACAATTGACCTCGAGGCTACGCTTAGATCTTGTAACTTTTGTTGAATGAGGCCCTTGCTTCAATGAAAATGAGAATAGCTCTTAAGAAGATTATTTCACTCAATACTCTCATGTAGATGTAGGGTTGTAAATTAGTCCATTTAAGTTCCGGTCATCACTAATTTGAATTTGAGCTTGATTAATTAATAGATTTTGAATTTAAACTCGAGTTTCAATTTACAAGTTCGAGTACAGTTGACTCTTGCGACGACACATTTTTATGAAAGTGAAAAAAATTATTATTTAAATAATTATTATAATAAAATGATAAAAGATTGAGAAATTAAATAAAAAATCACTTAATATAAAAAATGAGATAGAATTTTTATATGTTTTGAATGCTAATATATTTTAAGTCTATTTTATGTTAATAGTTTTTACTCACAAATTAATGAGTTGAGTCAGGACTTATTCAAACTTGACTCGTTAGTTCATTGAGCTCCGCTTATACGTTATTATTCTTTGAGCTGAGCCCAAGCTCAGCTGATGATTTGGCTTGACTCAAAGGGACCTCTATTAATGTCATTCATGCCCATCATCTCACTCATAAATTAAATGATAAATAATAAATTATAAAACATATTACTTAAATTTATAATTTTAAAGCCAGCAGTCCATGTGCTGCCTGACCATTTTGCCTACAGCATTGTGATAACTGGGCCATAAATCTCTTTGACTATTTGGTTTGTTATGATGAACTGAGATCGCTCGTACAAAATTATTAAAAGGGTTATGCCATTCAGTTGATTTTAATAAAGGAAGTATGGGAGTATAATTATGTCTTTTTTAAAACCAAATATTTAAGTTTTTCAGATGGTTTTAATTGATGAAATATTAGAGAAATTTTTATATAGTCCTATGATCTATCTTTGACTTTTTATATTATACATTCAAATTAAACATATGGTATAATAGGACTTGCCAGGGGGCAGATTGAGCGACTAGAACGCGGCTCTCACAGGAGGCACGAATGCCCACAACCGACGTGCCGCAGCACGAGCCTATGAAATACGCGCCTTTACTCGTGGGAATATTTGCTTTGACTTGAGGAGACAATCACCCTAATATGAAATATCACTCCCTTATCCTAAGCACTGGCCCAATTATCAAGAGACACTCGCTTACACTCATCCTGATTCATAAGGTGTGGCTAAATCTATTCATCAAGGGTCAAGAAGTACTTTGTCATGGATCAACTCAAACTTGCATCAGCCTAAGGGGAACTCGCTTCGACCTAATTAATGAGCCATCTGTCTTATCTCTGTGGTGCTCACAATGAACTATGAAGTCACCAACCCTACAATGAAGGATTACTTGCCTTACCTTGAGAGGCCACTTAACAATCATCATGAGGGACTTGCCTACCACATTGTGATTCAAATACTTTACTAGTAAGTCAGCAATCATCTGGAGATATTTATTATCTTTTCCACTTAATTGATGGGCGAATTATTGCATCCGGTCACCGGATGTCCGGACATCAAATCCGGTGACGCCGCGTCACCAAATACACTGGGTCCCGATGCATTTTGGTGACGTGGCGACACCGGATTGGTGTCCGGACGAATCCGAACACCGGACGCAATAATTTGCCCAATTGATGACTCCTTTCGACCACTCATCCAAAAGATCTATCCACACAGTGGCAGAATTGCATTCAACAAACAGCGGGCAATTGCCCACCAAGATTATTCAAATTATATATATATATTTTTCAAATGAGTGGTTTAAAAAGGGATGGAACTGGGATAAGATTTAAAAAATCCATCAAATATAGAATCAATAAAATTTGAGGGGATTAAAATTTTAAAAATAATCTGATATATAATTCTAACATTATTTGTGTATTTATTAGAGTTTAAACTTATTAAATTATATGAATGATGAAATTTAATAAATTTTATATTTAATCTATAACAAAGTTGAATTAAAATTTATCAAAATGATAGAATTTAAATCCTAAAATTCTGTTGCTAAATGTAAATTCAATGTTACTCAAATTCTAACTCAAATAGAGTTCACAACTGAACTATATCAAATTATGAAATGAAGGCTATATAAAAGAAAATAGCAATAATCTTTCATATGAGATAACAAAATTATTATTTTTTCTTCCTGTAGACTCTATCAACATAAATATGCACAAGTTCAACAATAATCTTCTGACGTTAAGGCTTGAAAGTTGTATGTTTTACATTTTTTTATTTTTGATCTTGAAAAAAAAAATAAAATAAAATAATAATAATTGAAACGAAAGAGATATATTTGTCTCTAACTAAACCTTAGATTTAGAAATATATTCGTCTCTAACTAAATATATTCGTATGTATTCATTTCCTAAAAATCATATATACAATAGTCATGAATCATACAATTACAACATACTATCTACCAACCCATGATTACAAAACAATAACTAAAGACTACAAGACAAAATAATAGTAAAACACTAAAACCTTAATAATTATGTATTTGATCAGTCTCACTCCCGATCCTCTTTAAAACCTGAAAACATTAACCACATATAATGGGCTTAGAATAACACAACAAGCCTGAATCAGTAGAGGATGACACCACATATTGTAATATTTAAATGAGAGTCCGTTGACCCAGCATCTTGCATAGGTATAAACAATCTTTAGTCAACGCTAATGAATTACCAACCTTTGCTTATTTATTCACAATGCTTGCATTAACAATATAACTATATTAAAATGCTAAAATTACTATTCCTCTTCAAATCATACATAATGTAATAATTTTCATATTAATCGATTAAATATTAAACCAACAAATCAAAATGACTTAAACAATCAGCACTACAACATATTAAAAATTATGCAGTGAAAGTTCACTAAATCAAGATAAAATAAAATAAAATTGATTTTGGAGAAATCAAATGGTAGAAATCAAAATTTTTGAAAATAGAAATAGCATATAAGTCACTTATTGCGATATGAAATTTTTTTTGTAAAAGTGGCAGAATGGATCAGAGACTAAATACTCATTTTCTCTTTTAATCTCTACTCCACCCCTTCTCTTTTTCCTTTCCTTCCATAACAAGGCAACGAGAGAGGGAGAGACTGAAACATATAGCATTTTAATATATATAAAAACTCATTTTACTGTATGATGTCATGGAGCCCAAGTGACTTAGTGCCGATGTCACAAACTAATCCAAACAGACAAATTCAAAGATCTATGTTTTGAAATTTATTCATAATTTTTATTCAAAATTTTAAGTTTAAAATAATAATAAACACAAAGGTACTAACAACATTCAGTGTACTAAAAATTAACTAGTCCACAAAAATTATTTTTTTTTTATCTTCAAAATGAATATATAACAATAATACATAATCATAAACTGAGCTACAAAATAGAGTAATAAACTAGTCATAATTGTATGAAAATAAAAAAAATGAAATGCCTCTACAGAGTCAGATTGAATTAATCCTGACACTACTACCCAACTAAACTTTCCATTAATTAGATCCTGAAACTAGAAGATGAAATAATGGCCAGTTAACACAACACAGAAGGACAAATTCACCAATCTAAATTTTAAAATCATCTCATTTATTAAATGTACATGTGAGTTTAAAATTATTTCATAATAATTATTGTGCTGCATTAAATCATTCTTGTGGTTATTAGAAACTTAAGTATTAATATATAAAAGAAAATAAAAAGCACTTTATATATCAGAGTAGAAAATAACAGATTTCACTCAAGCTCTTATACCTCCCATAAGAGTATATACATCATAATTAAGGCCCTTATGACTCCTCATGCTAACATAACAAAAAATAGGCCTATAACTCACAACGATCAACACATATCATATATTAAAAAATTCAGGCCATTATGACTCCCTATGCATTTAGCTCCAAAACTTACACCACATATCATAACTTTCTCAAAATTATACAATTCAATCTCACAATATCATAATTTATTGCATTATAGAAATTAAAGCATTAATATGCCCATTTTAGACATTCATATTGTCATAACCCAACCTGACTATGACAGATCTTATCATGTTGAGCTATGATAGAAAAATTCCAAGATCTAAGTTTGGAATATTTCAGATTCTATTTCAATATTTATTTTAAATAAACTACAGACTACATAGCTAATAAAACATACAAATACTGAAAATAAATCATCTACAAGATTTCTTTTTGTTCATCAAAATGTATATATACTACAATACATTGCTACATGTAGAATCCATAACACTGAACAATAAAGTAGTCATGATTGCACAAAAAATAAAATAGGGAAATACATATAAACTATGATCAGTCCTGAACTGCTATTATACGATAAAAGATTTTGGCCCCTTATGACTCCCTTTCGTGCTTATCATAGAGCAATTCATATCATATTCCCTATACATAGAAAGAATCTTAAAAGATTCTAGTCCCTTTATGACTCCCTTTTGTACTTATATAACAAGAATATGCCCATAGACATCAGAATATGACTTTTTTCAAATAAAAAAATGTATTCCATAAGAGGTTTAAAACAGTATAAGAAGCTTTGAAAATAAAAGTACATCCGATAAGGCCTAGATATCAAAAGAAGAAAAAAAAGATAGATAAGGATGCAAAAGGAGATCCAAAAGTGGACTCAGGATAGCAGCTCCTCGCAACGACCTCGCAGCCAGGCTCGAGACATCCATTGGTGATAAACATAGAAGAACAGTAGCAAAGGCAACCACCAAGCAAAGGCTTACCACCAAAGTTGCCATCAAGCCATGACCAACAAGGTGATAAGCAGAGAGCTGCCTCATCATAGTCCAAAGCGCACGAAAGCCTACGACAAATGAAATGAAGAAGGCAACCCGAAAGCTATTTCTTCTTAGATTTACTTTTACGATTTTTACCACCAAAAAAGAGAATAAATTCATCATCCACGTTGTCACACATATCATCCGCAACAACCTCACATGAAGTGGAGATTTTCTCATCCATGTCCTGTCAATCATTTTGAACCAAAACCGATTTATTTGAGGACCAATCCAGATGAGCTTTTAATTCAGTATTAGACATGATAATAATAGGAATATCCACACAATTCATAGTATGAGTCGAGCCTGGCAAACCCGAGACAGCCGAAGGGCCCCCAGGCCTGAAACCTGAATTAGCCTCAACATATGCATACGAATTCCCTTTAGAAAAGTCCTTACCACTACTATTAACATCACAAGCACATAACTCTATGTCAGCCAACAATTGACAATTTTGTTCAACAGCCAAGATAGGAACCAAGTTATCAGCAACAAATGATGGATCAACCCTAGCAACATTAGGACTACCCGTAACATTAGCAACAGGTAAGGAAGGGGAAAACAAAGGATCAACAAGTAAATTCACAGCAGATAGGGGAAACGAAGAAGTAATAGGAGCCACCATAGAAACATTATCCAAACAAATTAAAGTAGGGATAGTGTAGCAACAGAAGGAACATAATCATACGGAATACCCCCATCATAGGGATCGACACCAGCACCCTCATTAGCATCAGAATCCAACAATTTTTGCTCAACAGGTAAGGCAACCACAATAGGATCCCCACCATGAGCAAAAGTAGTAAATATATTGGAAACGAGAGGTAACTTATCGTTACGCTTAGGAAGCATAGCACCACATTCTGAATTGGCATGACCAACAAACTTATAATTACCACAGTATTTGGGGAAATCCTCCATTTCAACTAACTGAACATAACCAAGCTTATCTGAGCCAAGCCAGATGCAGTCCGGATAATGTTTGGTAATGTCAATCTCCACAAGCACATGCGCCACAGATGGAATGGAGCCAACTGAAGTAGCAAAGTAAGTTTTGAGGGGTTTATCGAACAAAAACCCCAAGCCATGGAGAATGCGGTAAGAGAAAAAATGGAGGTGCAAATTAGGAAAATAGATCCATATAGGAATAATAAGGGATTCAATGTTAACAGCAAAATAAGGATACTATTTTATAAGCTTCATATAGCATATAACACACAATAGGAACGATGAGCAAATACCCTATTGTAATCTAAATCATTGCTCAACTTGATCAAAACATGCTTAGTACTAAGCACCGTAACATAAGAGCTACCATTCAATTTGAGATTAAAAAAAAATTATGAATAGCGTCAATGGAAGGTCGGCGATTCGGGAAAAATCAAACTAAGGAAAACTCGATTGGCGCCGCTAAAGCGAGCACTTCCTCCTCAGAAATCCAAAGAGACGGTAAGCCACGGTGAGAGACGGTTTTAAGGTCGGGAAAAGAAGGCAAGGGCGAACTAACAGAAAGCGCTTCAAGAAAAGACCGCGAAGAGAATTTACCACCAAGGAAGCTAGGATCCTTCACACGATTAACCGCCATGATCGCAAGAAGGACAGAAAGCAAAAAAAGATCCCATCAAAAGAAGAAAAACTAGAAGAACCTGGAGATTAGCGGTCAAAAGAGGCCGGGAAGGCAAGTGGCCGGCCCCCAGAGAGGGAACCCTAGCAGAGCACGCGGAAAGGGAATATGTCTAACCGTACTCAACTTCTATATGCATCAGAATATGACTTATAACTATCAAAACGTGCCTTATAGGTTTAATAATATTTTCTAATATAAACAGAATCTCAAAGGATTCTTGCCTCTTACATCTTCCAACAAATATAATTTAATCACATATTCATATTTCTTATCATATTGTTACAGTTAAAGCATAATTGAGTATATGTTAGAATTACACAATTTTTTCTAAGTGCAGACAACAAAAAATCCTACTATGAAAAATTAAATGCATATTTTAAAAAATAACTAAATTGCCATATATTGTATAAAATAATATTTTAAGATTTTTATAATACTACAACACAATTTTCCACATCTACATAATTTTCTATTTAATAAAAATCTCATAAATTTCAAAACCCTGTTGTAAAATTTCTTGAAAACACTACATTATATATGTTTTAGCGAAGATGTTTTGTGATTTGGATCTATAATAACTTATGAAATAAATTTTGACAACTCTAATTCTTTATTTTAAATTAAGAGTTTTCACACATATAACAATAAGAAACAAAATTTACTATTATATAAAAATTTACAATTTCAAAATATAATCAAATTATCAGAAATTGTGCATAATACTATTTCAAAACTTTAATTGCATTATATCATTATTTTTCTGTCAAATTATTTTTTAATCAATTAAAAAGGTGCACATTTCAAAGCTCCAGTGTAAATTCTCCAAAAAAATACTTAAATGTCCAGAATCATTATCTCTACGACATACAAAAAGTTACATGATGAAAGCTTTGCGGATAGAAAGTTAACATCATTTTTTGCTAATGGAATTATAATTTAAATCAGAAGATTCGAGAATTTCTGTATTTTTTAAAACTAAGATAGGGTAAGTATGAGCTACTACGATCCAGATAACTTTTAGGACTGGGTCGGAAGTATAAAATAACTCGAAGTAGCCAAAAATAGACTTTCTCTCTCTAAAAAATTCTCTCTTCTCTCTCCAGTGTTGGATGTCCAATATATCAAATGAATGAATGGTGGACAAAATATTTTCGAATATTTAAATTTGACATAGCATTGTGGCGCTAGCCATAGATCTCCTTCAGAACCTGTAGTGCCGAAGCACTGCCCACTGTGCCACTGTGCAGAATTAATTTGCCCAAAACCCGTGAGCTCTAGTGTCGTGGTGCCACCGAACCCAACGACGCAACGCCAAAGAGGAAAACTTCATCCAAACAGACCTCTCGGACCCGGACCCGCTTTATTACACATGCAGACTCTCATATGCATTCAAAATATACTCAAACGCATACAAAAGAGTACAAATACACAAATTTAGCAATTTTCATTGAGTTGAAACAGGTTGAAATGAATCCCTTTACAATTCCTTCATCCAACAAGCAGCAAAAAAAAAAAATTGCACGTAATAAACTGGTTGGTAGTATATATATATCATGCATTCCCACTATATGCTTACCAAGAAAAAAGCAAGAATTAATATTGTCTTTTTGTTCAATTCTAGCTTAACGATCAAATCTCGTAACAAAACCAGTTGTTATATAATTAGTGGACTGCTTAGCCGAGAAGCAAGAAGAAGCTGGAAAGCTAATAAAGATAGAAAGATTCTAAAGTTCGCCTTTAAATCATGTGTAACATAAATAATCATAAAAAACTATTTTAGAATAATATGATTAAAAAACTATTAATATAAAATTTAATTTATTTTTTTGAGATTATTGCAATATAATAAATAGAATATATATATAAGAATAATTATGTCAGATTTTAAAATAATGGAAAATGTTTGCACTAATCATAAAAATAAATCAAAGGTCTATAATTGCTTAGAATATCTAATTTAATTTTTTTTTCGAATAAAGAGTGCGTGATTAATTGTGATTTACATCCTTTTTTATTTTCACTATAAGTAGAAAGGGAGTGCCCTCTTTAAAATTTTAAGACATGTGAATAAATATTATTTTTAATAATAATAATTAATTTATTCCCTCTTTAAAATTTTTAGATTTTAAATTATATATATTTATATAAAAATATTAAATATATATATTTTTTATATAATCACCATCGGCTACAGACTAGTATAAATGAGAAAAAATTAAATTAGATATTTGATAGATAGGCAATTAATATGTGACAATGCAAAGATATTTATTCAAAATAATAATAATATATTTGATATAAATAAAAACATATTTAAAAGTATCTTACCATAACAAATGTACTCCCATATGCTTTCTCCTTTTTTTATTTATTTATTTTTTTTATTTTTATTTAAATTTTTTTTTAAACAGAAAATTCTATTAAAAAAATTAAGAGGACAGTACAATATGAGAGATAGAGAAGGAAAAAAAGAAGAAAAGGAAAATACAATAAGGTGCGGGCTCAGGGGCGGTTGAGGCAAACACCAGCAACACGTCACAAGGGCCATCCAATAGCACCTCGAAGCTACCCGAAATGAACCCACAGCTATGGTTGCCACAAGCACGACGCAATGATGTGCCCCAACCCATCATTGCCCTAAAACGACGCAAAACCAACTGACTGAACCAACCTCCACAAAAAGCCAAAAACCATAGAAAACAGAAACAAAAGACTAACGGCGACGGCGACCCCGACCACGACCGCGGGCCCTGCCCCGAAAGCCAACCACAGAAACAGGCCTAACATTAACAAGATTAAAGTCAAAACCAGGATCTGAACCACCACAGAATTCCGGCGAAGGTATGAAATCATCATCAGAATCAGAACCCAATTCCCCCTCCGACGACTCCAACCAATTCAAATTGTTCCGCACATTTGATCCCGAAACATCACCCAAAAAATTTCCAGCAAAATGCGAATGAACAACATTAACCGGAACATCAACTAAAGAATTAATACCCTCATTACATTTAGGGTCAACAGCTAAATTAAGTTCCGGAGAAATAACATCATGAGACACCCCCACCGAAGCAGCCACATTAACAACCTCAACACAATTAGAAAATAAGACAGGAGACAAAAGGAGGAGCATAGGGACAAGCACAACTAACTTCATTCTCCATCCCACCAACACCACCAATAACAGTGTCAACATCCAGCCCAACAACCACCTCAGTCTCATTAATTCCACCAGCATTAATAGAAACACCAGCTTGGTCGATAGGATCAATCCGACCAACAATAACAGGCAAAGCAACTTGCTCAGCATCATCCATATTACTACTAATAGGAATTTCACAATCAATAGCATCTTTAGCTAAAGAAGCATCTTCCGCATTACCCAGTTCATCACAATCACGAGAAATAACCGGATCAACAGAAGAAATAGGTTCTTTGAGAAAATTTGCAGCTATAGGCTCAGCCGTGGGGGGTTTAGAATTCCGGTTAGGACAATCCATTTTTTTGTGACCTAAAGTTTTACATGAAGAGCAAAAAACAGGCATGCATTCACAGACAACCTTCTGGACATACCCCAATTTATCCGGCCCTAACCAAACAGAATCTGGATAGGTTTTGGTAACATCTAATTCGACCAAAATACGAGCTACAGAAGGTCTAGAACCAACTGCAGTAGCATTATCAGTATGTATCGGTTTACCGAACATGGAACCCAAACCGAACAAAATGCGAGAAGAGAAAAGGTGAGGGCGTAAACCAGGAAAAGACAACCAAACAGGCACAACCGGTGATTCCTCAGCAAGATCAAGAACAGGGGACCATTTAATAACTTTCATGAAACACCCAAAAACCAAGTAAGATCTATGAGCAAAGACCCTAGCATAATCCAAATCATTATGAAGCTTAATTAAAACATTAGTTTGATCTAAGAGAGTGACCGAAAATTCTCCCGATAATTTCAAACCGAAAAAAAATTTACGGATAGAATCTAAAGTGGGGCGTTTGAGAGGAAATCTCCCAACCAAAGAAAATTCAAACGGTTTAGCAAGGTGAAGAAATTCCTCTTCCGAGAACCATAAGGATGGCATACCTCGGTTCGAAGATATGCGGAAATCCGGAAAAGAGATGATGGAATCACCAGACAAAGCATCCCTAAACGATTTAGGATGCTTACCAGCGAGGAATCCAGGATCCAAAAGCTTTTTCGCCATAGCTAAACCCCTCGACGGAAAGGGGCGGAAGAAGATGAAGGCGGCGGGCTAAGCCCGAAGGGGGCAAAACCCTAGCAGACGACTCATAGCACGAAACGATGTATAAATTTTCGATTGAATTGATCTCCTTTTTTTATTTAAATATTACTGTAATCGGCTATACGGCTATTCCTTGAAGTGTCATTTTTAAATATTAAATTCAAAAATAGATTTTTTTGGTAATCAATAAATAAATATTATTAAAAACTTTAAAAAGAGAAATTAATGGTTGATTTATTATTTATAGTCACGAGAAAGTTGAACTGTTCATCTTAATTGCAAAGCCTAGCTGGGCAGCAGCTGCAGCTAATCCTATCCGATCCCATGTGTTATTGTTGGCTCAGAATACAAAGTCCAATGATTTCTCACGAATTTAAAGGTGTTAGGTTTCGTGTCCTGAAAATGACCCATTGAAAGCAAAAATTCATGGTTAGCATTCAATAAAGCAGAAACTAAAAAAAGAAGGGTTATGGTTGAGGATTAATTATTCTGTGCGGATTCCGGATGTCGTCTACAGGTGAATCATAACGTGTCACGTTACTTATTTGTTGGATATCAGTGCTCCGTACAGGGTGATGTGGCGCGTTGTGATTCAACTCCGAACAGTCCGGAATCCGCACAAAATAATTTCTCGTGGTTGAATCATGCATGCACCCAAATAAAAATCTATGAGAGGGGTGCTCAATGCTATTTTTTATTACAAATAGTTTTTGTTAGTTGGATCTGAATTAATTGACATGTCGGACTGACTCAAATTAAGTCGGATTGGTCTAAACCAAGTAAACTCATACTATCAAGAATTAGCTCAAAAGAGGCTTGCCGACCTACAAACGAACTCACCTCAGACAAGCGATAACAACTGAAGAATTCATCCTAGTTAGTGAGTTCGGCCCATCAGTTCGCCCTAAAGATCGAGTTTAACCTATAAAGTCAACCCTTGTGATTAGTCATGTGGATGATCTCTTGGAAGTCTATTCATCAGCTATTTAACTAATTGATCACAAGCGAGCATCTTCTCAAGACCTTAGTGAATGACTTTATTTAATTAGATTCTAATGAGGCCACAAAATTATTGATATGTCATCAAAGAATTATCTTGATCGGGCACGAATCTCGAGGCAAAAATCAAGTTGGAAACTTTTAAAATTAAATCTTGGATCATCTGAACTCTGATTTCAGCAAACTTACAGTTGAACTGATCGTCTCGGAAATACAAAATCAACGGCACCAAATTCGACTCAATATGAGGCCAAATGAATCCAAATCAAGGACCTGAAGCGCTGTTGGAAAGTTAAAACCATAATTTGAGTTATCAAAAGATTTTGAAACATGACTTGCTTATTCTCGAATCAAACGGCTCGATGAGATGAATCCAACGAGCCCAAGATCGTTGAATTCCGGCATCATTAAGACCTTCAAATGTCTGACGAGCACTCCATGATCAAGGGATTCAATATCGATCGTTCATCCGAGCCACTCCACCTTTAACCCTGATCTCTCACCTATTTACGGGCCATGCCACTCCAAAAATCTACAATATAATCCTCATTTCTCTTGAGAGGGGGTCAAGCAAGAAAAGAAGAAGATAAGGAATAAGAGAAGATTAGGAGGGAAGAAACTCCTCTTCGACTACCGCCGGAATTCTGCCCGACTTCCACGGGACGTCGAAATTCTGCCCAAGTAACGCAGGAGTTCCGCCCGGCGCTTAAACTTCGCTGAAGTGATGCCAAAATTCTGCCCAAATGACGACGGAATTCTGCTCAATCCGCAAGTGACGGCGGAATTCTGCCTGATGCCCAAGTGACGTTAAAATTCTGCCCGACACCGGACCTCCGCTCATCACTAGATTTCTACCTGACGCCTTCTTTCTAAACTCCGTCGTCAGACAACAGTCTGTCCAACCTCCGTCGCCCGCCGACTACGGTCCTTCCGACTTACGTTGTGCACCGACTATAGTCCTTCCTACCTCCATCGTCCGCTGACTACGGTCCTTCTGACTTACGTCGCGCATCGACTATAGTCCTTCCGGCCTCCGTCGCCCGTCAACTACGGTCCTTCTGACTTACGTCGCCCACCAACTACATTCCTTTCGACCTCTGTCGCCCGTCGACTATGGTGTTTCCGACTTACGTTGCCCACCGACTACAGTCCTTCCGACCTCCGTCGCCTGCCGACTACGATCCTTCTAATTTACATCACATATCGACTACAGTCCTTTCGGCCTTCGTCGCCTGCTAACTACGGTCCTTCTGACTTACGTCTCCCACAGACTACAGTCCTTCCGGCCTCCATCGCCCGTCGACTATGGTCCTTCTGACTTACGTCGCCCATCAACTACAGTCCTTCCGGCCTCCATCGCCCGCCGACTACGGTCCTTCTGACTTACGTTGCCCGCCGACTACAGTCCTTCTGACATCCGTAGCCCGCCGACTTACGTCGTCCACCGACGAGCGGTCCTCCCGACCAAACAAACACGTCAATATTAACTTTTTGTATTCACATAATGTAATGTACTCTATAAGATGTACATCAAACTAAGGCCTTTCCCCAAGGAAGGGCCTCATTTGTAATCAACTACTATACTAGTGGATTCATTCAAACTGGGCCAGGCCCCGTGGTTTTTCCCCTTTTTCAAGAGTTTTCCACGCAAAAATATTGGTGTCTCATAAATGCTAGACCATCTCTCCTATCTAATTGCATGCTGGATTTTCGTACAATGCTAAGACACTAAATGTTATATTTCTCTACCACCGCGAATACTTCAAGACGCAACAATTATTATATTTATAACTTATTTTACATAAAGTCATGTATGTATTCAATTCTACAACGTTCAAACCTCAACAAAAATCTATAAATAGGAGGTGGAAGCGTGAGCTCTGTTCACATAATATTTTTTACTCATGCTATTCATGTTAAAATCTTAGAGCTTCTTTTTATTTTTTGTTATACTTTTTATTTAATAATCTCAAATTTTCTATTCTATTTTTTATTTAGCTTTCTCGATATAGTTAGATGTACTTCACGAATAATTCTGGATTCAACATTATAGATTATTATAAGTTTATAAATTTGTTAAGGATTTCTCAATTTCTCAATGTTTTTTAATTAGAAACAGAACTTTAAATTTATTAGTTATAATTTAATGGGGGAACGCATTATAGCTAGATTTTATATGTGATTTCTGTAAATATTTTTATGAATTTCTAAGAAATTAATATTGATATGCAAAAATGATTTGGGTCTTCTTGATTATGTGACTCAATTGTAGCTTTCACCGTCAAAGAAATATTGCGAGTGTGGAGAAATTATTACGTGCGGTCACCGGACTATCCAGAGGTGAAACAGGATGCGCCACGTCACCCGGTATATAGCGGTAATATACAGTAAAATAATGACGTGACGCATTGTAATTCGCCTTCGAACAGCGTCCAACAACTGTACGTATAATTTCTCCATGAGTGTACCTTAGTTAGTGATAGTTGGTAATCAATATTTCTTGCTAATCATTGAAGAGATTGGCTCGAGAGCTTTAGGGAAACTAATATATATTGGGACCGATGATTAACATAACCGTATATATGTGATTTAGTTTTCACACTCAGCTTTTAAATAGGAAAAATTAAGATTAATCATTGAAGAGGTATTTCAATGATGATCCATCAATTAAATACAGATCAACCACTTATCTTTTCTGGTTTTTAGTTAATGATCCATCAATTATGTTATTTATTTAGATTATCTCATAACACTGTTTCTCTCCTCCTATTTTATGATGTGATACTGATGAATTGTATCTATTAGCTTTTTGGCATTTGCTTTAATTCTGTTGGAGATGCAGACTTTTTTTTTCTTACTGAGCTATTTAAAAAGAAAAAAAATATTCTCATTTTTTGTCCCATAACAACTATTGGTTCGATCAAATTAGCTCGTATTTCATATAATCTCAAAGCTTATTTGTTATTGTTGTGTATTGGTCCGAATTTTGTCATATTGTTCTTAGGTCCATCATATCCTATGTTCTTCGTATAAAGAGAGATGTCATTGTGATGTAAAGGAGTCTCTAATGAAAAGCCTGATTAAATAAAGGAATTTGAATTTCTTGTTAGCCCTCTCCCTCTCCTCTCTCTTCCCATTCTTGCTCTCTCTCTTCGAAGAAGCTCAAGAAGAGCTCTTCTTCCTCAAGCAAGAATCTTAATAGTTAAGTTAATTTGGTGATTGTGAATGGGGCAACCTTTACTTTTGAAGACCAAAAGATTGGCAATAATAATGCCATAAATTTAATAGTAGTGCCTTTATGTAGGGATAAAATTTGCTTTGATGGTTTCATTTCAAGGCCCCTTGTTCAATTATTGACTCTATTATTGAGCGATTGTTGGCCAATAGATCTTTCTCATATTAATTTTAAGAAATTTTCTTAAAGTCATTATTTTGAAGCCAACGAGCCTAAATAATAAAAATCATTATAATTAGTGACAACTTGAATACATATTAGATCTCTCAATATATGGGTACATGAAAATAATTGGCCGAGCTTGCTCAGAGGAGAAGAGGTACTCTTATTGAGTGGAGCTTGCCTTAGCATATATTGACCCAATGAGCTACTCGAGTATTGAGAACTCATCCTTGTAAAAGACTTGCTCTAGAATAGGTGACTCACTTCTTTAAGAGGTACTCGTATGCAAACAACAAAAGATATATATCTATAAACGCCATAGAAACTACTTCATTAATCATGTTAGAATCCCTAGCTTAAATGAAATCATCGAAGTTAGCTAACTAAGGTATTCGCCCTACAGAACTTGCTGAGGACGCTCACCCAAGAGAACTCGCCTAAGGCACTAAGGTATTTTTTTCTAAGTTTTTAATTTTTTTAACTTTAATAATTAATTTTTTAGAATTGATCTTTTTGTAATCCGTTGAGCTTGGATATTTCTTGCTCTTGGTGCAATAATTCACAAAAGAGAAAACCCTATTAGATCTATAAGCTTAATAGGGCTCTAATAGATTTGATTCCTTACTATTTTTATAGAATTATCCACCTAGGACCAGGGGCGGATCCAGCTTCTTTTTTTAGGGTGGGCAAAAAAAAAATTTTGGTAGGGGATGGACAAAAATGATTATGATTGATAAAATTAGGGCAAAATTTTTTTTCGAGAGGGGGCAAAATGCCCAAAATATCCAAAATATTCCAAAAAAATACCCTATAAAAAAAAAATTGAGGGTGGGCATTTGCCCCCCCTCACTACTATGGAGATCCGCCCATGCCTAGGACGTGAAAACAAGCTGAACAAGTCAGATGAACCTAACTTGAATTGAACATGAATGTAAGATTTTGATCACTAATTGAATGAGAGTCAAATATGAACATCATAAAATTTAAAATATCCAATTAAAAACACATACAAAAAAAAATATTGAATCCAAATATATCCGTAGATGATATGATAATTAAATCTTACTAGCACATATTAAACAAACATAGTATAAAACAAGAGAAAAATGCGACCTAGGAAGAGATGTGATGATAATTTTAAAAGATCTTATTTGAGTACAAACTAATGTTGCTTGAGTCACTCGAGAGTTTTTTAGAGTATGTTGGTCTGATCCTATAGCCTCATATTTATAGGTTTAGATCAAAATTAGGCACTATAAGAATAAATATATTTTAAAAATATAAATAAAATATTTTGCAAAATTTAGTTTTCGTTTGGGACGGTTTTCATATTGTTTCTTGAAGCAGTTTTTTTGGTGCAAAATTTTTAATTTTTGTACTATAAATCTGTTTAAGAAGTAATAAGAAATCTGTCCCAAATGAAGCCTTTGGCTTTGTTTGTGACTGCTTCCTTAGTGAAATGGGATCATAATTTATCATAATTTTTATTTGGTCACTACTTTTTAATTACTTTCAATAAAATTTTGTATCTGGAATTTACTTTCTACAAAAACTAAAAAAAAAATACTTTTTTCATAATAATTGTATAATCATTTTTATAAAAAACCGCAGCAATCTCAAACGTACCCTTAAACTATGCATACTATTAATCTGCCAATGCTTTTTAGCTTAAAGAAGTATTTATTTAGATGCACTCTTAGGCTTAATTCATTTGGGATAGCTCTTGCATTTTTTTGTAAACCTGTTTTTTTGTACAGAAATTTCTAGTCCAATAAATTTTATACTAAAAAACTGCTTTAAAAGGAAGAAGAAAGCTACCCTAACTGAATAGCGGAGTGTGATTCCTCACCTAATTGGGATGTTGCGAAGGAATTTGATGTGCATGGGGATGATTCTCATGGAATTTTTTATTTAAATGTTATTCGTAACATTAACGAAGGTTTCTACAATAATGCGGCTAAACGTAGGTGGAGAAAATCCAAAAAAAAAAAAAATTATTTGGATTCTTCTTTCATGTTGTGAATTTGGTCTTCTTTTTTTCTCTGGAGTTGCGGTGGTGCTTCGGAGTTTGGTTTGTGATGCTAGTTGATTGTTGGTTTTGTTTCTTGGCTTGGTTTGTTGCTTTGGAATTTTGTTGATTGCTTCCAGTCCTATTGGGGGCTATCGGCTAACCCCTTGGTTTCTCTGTCTGTTTGTTTTTTGCGCAGGTTGATTGTTGGTAGGTCCTCCATTTTGAGAGGTTGTGGTTTCCTCCTTACTTTGGCTATTTTGGCTGCCACTTTCTTTCTTTGCAGGTTGTTGGTTTGATTTTTGTCATCTTGGGTTTTTCCTTTTGCTCATGTTATAGATAAGATATTTGTCTTGCATATATTTTTTTTCAAACATTGTATTTTGTAGAGAGTTTTAGATCCTCTAAGGACTTCAACTTCTTTTTCTCAATTAATGTATAGGCCCCTATGAGTTTCAACCAAAAAAAGAAGCTACGGGCATAATCATTGAGAAAAGAATCCTCCAGAGAATTATTGGTGATGTTGTCCTAGAGTATTCGCGGCGGTAGAGAAATATAAAGTTTAACGTCTTAACTTTGTACGAAGATCCAGCTCACATACAGATAAAAAGAGAAGGTGCATCATTCACTAGCATTTATGAGAGACATCAGGATTTTTATGTGGAAAACTCCAAAAGGGGGAAAAACCCATGGGGCCTAGCCCAATTTGAATGAATCCACTAGTATTGCAGTTGATTACAAATGAGGCCCTTCCTTGGGGGAAGGCCTTAACTTGATGTACATCTTATATAGTACATTACATGATGAGAATACAAAGAGTCTCTACTAATATTTTTGTTTGGTCTAAAGGATTGTAGTTGGTGGGCGACGTAAGTTGGAATGACCTTAGTTGGTGCATAACGGAGGTCAGAAGGACTGTAATCGGTGGGCGACGTAAGTCAGGAGAACCAAAGTCGGCGGGTGATGGAGGTTGGAGGGAGTGTAGTAGGTGGGCGACGTAAGTTAGAATGACCGTAGTAGGGGGGCGACAGAAGTCGGAAGGACTATTATCTGACGAAGAAGGTCAGAAGGACGACGTCAGGTAGAAGTCAAACAATGGAAAGAAATCCAACATCGGATAGATGTCCAACGAAAGTCTGACAACCGGTAGAAGTCCGGCGTCGGGTAGAAACTTGGCGACGAGCAGAGGTCCGGCATCGGGTAGAAGTCCCATGTTAGTTGGCAGCTGAGAAGAACTCCGGCATCACTTGGAGTTCGGATGAAACTCTGGCGTCGCTTGAAAGTTGGACAAAATTCTGGCCTCACTTGGAGTTCGAGTGAAACTTCGACGTCACTTGGAGGTTGGGCAGAATTCCGGTGTCACTTGAAGGTTGGGCGGAATTCCGGCGTCACTTGGTGGTCGGGCGAAATTCCGACGTCTCATGGAAGTCGGGCAGAATCCTGGCGGTGGTCGAGGAGTTTCTTCCCTCCTACTCTTTTCTTCTTCTTCTTCTTACTTCCCCCCTCTCTCTTAAGAGAAATGAAAGGGTCTATTTATAAATTTCTGGAGTTGCATGGCCTGTAATTAAATAGGTGAGCGTTCAAGGGCGAATCGGGAGTGGTTTGAATGGACGGCCGATGTTGAATCCCTTGATCGTGTACAATTTGTAAGACATTTGAAGGTCTTAATAATGTCAAAATTCAGTGCTCTTGGGCTCGTTAGATTCGTCTCGTTGAGCCGCTTGATTCAACTATAATAACGTCATATTTGGAAACCGTTTGTTAACTCAAATTGTGGTTTGAACCTTCCAACAGTGCTTTAGGTCTTTGATTTGGACCCATTTGGACTCGGATTGAGTTGAATTTGGTGTCGTTGTGTTCGTGTTTCTGAGACGCTCGATTTGACTATAAGTTTGCTGAAATTGGAGTTCATATGATCCCAAATTAAATTTTTGAAGTTTTAAACTTGATTTTTGCCTCAAGATTCGTGCCCTATGAAGATAAATTCTTGATGGCATATCAATTGGCAATTTATGTAGTGACTTTTAATGAATCTTCCCATCAACTTGTTCCAAACAAGCCCTTAAACTAGTGCATGTTTTATACAGATTTTTGAAAAATGTATCACGATTCTTAAAGAAAAAAAAAAAGATAAATTAAAAAGTAAATAATATATTGGAATTCTATTTGGTTACGATCGTGTAAGAAATTCTGATAATAAAAAATTAATCTAGTTTGTTAAAATTATTTATTGAAATAAGAAAATAATTTTATTAAAAATATTCTATTTTTCAAAGAAAATTTCCTATTATTCAAGATGCATCTGATGGAATCAAAACCACCCGATTAAACTAGCAAGTTCAACTGCTCCAATCTCGTAAGAAATGCGGGACTGAAGATCTAATATTTTTTAAAAAACTTATATCATTATACAAATTATATTATGATACATTTAAAAATTATTGGATATATTTTAAAATTAATATTATTTAAATAAAAATTGTCTATTACATTAATCTATAAGACAAGGGCGGATCCACCTTATGCACCGTGGGGCAATTGCACCCACTTGAAAAAATTAAAAAAAAAAATTATTATATAATTATTTAGGTAATTTGTCCCACTACATCTACTTTTTAGTTTTTATTATATGGATTTGTAGGCAATTGCCCCCATAAAAAGTTTTAACAATTAAAATTTATTCCGAGGGCGCTGCCCTGAAAACCCCCATAGGGACGCTGCCTCTTGACCCCGCGATGTGACAGGGCAGGTCGAACCCCTTTGAACCCCTGACATATCTACGAAACATAAAATGATCAAAGATATGAACAACTATGAGCCGAGCTGACTTCAAAGACAAAAAAAAATCACTACACTTTTTGCCCCCTGAAAATTAAGGTCATATCAGCCCCTGCATAAGCATATCTAAAAAATTAAAATTTATTTATGTTAAAATTTATATTAGAATAATCTGATTAATATTTTTTTTCTAATTTTATTTACGATTAACCAAAAAAAGTTCAGCTTCCAAGCAACTACAATCGTTACAGGTCGGTGGAAAAGCAGCTCCTAAATAAAAATCGCAGAAAACGCGGCAGCTTCTTTCAGTCTCTCTCAATCCCTTAAGAGCGCACTAATGGTTAAGCCGCCGACACTTCTTTATAAAGTCCTTTTAACTCACTAGCATTTGCCCCAAACCCTCGCCGTCTTACTTCTCTCCTCTTCTTTATCGATCCCAAGCCTCTATGGCTTCATCGGTATTGGCCGCCATTATCAACTTCCTCTTCTTCCTCCTCCTTCTATCTCCATCCCTTTCCTTGGCCCCACCAACCTCCTCCTTATCCACCCGGCATCCGCCGCCGCCGCCAGCGATCAAATCTACGCCTCCCTCCCCCGCCAACAGCATCTCCACCGGTTTTCTCTCCATACTACACTCCACCTTGAACCAAATCCAGCAGGTGAGCACCATCGTCTCCACCTTCTCAGGCACCTTCGGCGGAGACCTCCGCCTCTCCTCCGCCATCTCCGACTGCCTCGACCTCCTCGACTTCTCCTCCGACGAGCTGTCATGGTCCCTCTCCTCGTCTGGCGCAGCCACCACCGCTGCCGTCAACTTCGGAACCGGCGACCACCGTGTCGACCTCCGATCCTGGCTCTCCGCCGCGCTTGGAAACCAAGACACGTGCAAGGAGAGCCTCTCCTCCACCGGAAGCGTCCTCGCTTCCCTTGCCTCCTCCGGCCTCGACACCATTACCTCTCTTTTATCACAAGGAATCCGGCAGCTTCCCGCCGGCGGCGGCAGCGGGAGGAGGTTGGTGGAAGGTTTTCCTAAGTGGATGGCCGTGGCGGACCGGCGGCTGTTGCAGGCGGCCGCGGTGGCGGTCGATGTTACGGTGGCGAAGGATGGCAGTGGAAACTTCACGACAGTCAATGCAGCGGTGCAGGCGGCGCCTGCGGAGAGCGGACGGCGGTTTGTGATTTATGTGAAGCGGGGTGTTTATGTGGAGAATGTGGAGATTAAGAAGAAGAAGTGGAATTTGATGCTTGTCGGTGACGGAATGAACGAAACCGTTATTTCCGGCAGCCGGAATTTCGTTGATGGTTGGACTACGTTTCGGTCTGCTACTTTCGGTCAGTGAACTCAACCTTATTTCTTTATTTATTTTATATATCATGAAAATTAGATCATTAAATTTAAATTTTATTTAAAAAAATATCCAAGTTCTTATACTTTTGTACATGTGTCGCTCGAAAAGTTATTGTGCGGATGTAGACGCCATCCAGAGATCAATCAGAATACACCACGTTACCTTTTTACTGTACCTAAGCTCGATACTGATCGTTACCCTATTGGTAACGCGTCATCTGGATATATAGCTGCGTCTGGTGCCTTCACAAAATAATTTCTCATTTCGTTGAGCCTAGATCATAGGAGAAATTATAATATGCGGAGGCCGGACTCAGAACGTCTTTCGGCGACCAACCAGAATGTACCACGTCAGCAATATCGAGCCACAGTACCAAGCCGTGGTAACGAGCGAAAGGGTCACGTGGCGAATTATGATTGATCTCCGAATGACGTTTAGCGTCCGCACACAATACTTAATCATATCATAAATATGGTAATTACATCCCTTTTAGTTTATTATAAAATTAAATTATGCAAGAAGTTAATTTGCCTCTTAATCAGATTTATGTTCTTTTATTTGGCTATCATTCATAATAATATTATTAATTTTTGTGCATTTTTAATATAGATTTTTTTAAAGCTAATTAATAATAATTCTTACAAATACGCAACTTGCAAGTGGGACTTCACAAAATATCTCTGATGTATTCACAGCTAAATATCAAATTTATTAGCCTATTAATACTTTATTTAATGATTATTAATAAGCTGATAAATATCATTAGCATTTAATTAACTCATTAATTACTCTGCTCATTGAATTTTTATTCCTGCTCCCTATTAAATGGCCATGTTATTGAGATCATGAGAGGGGAGTCACCGTTGCATTTATGCTAAACAGAGCTCGCATTACTTGTTTTTATTAATTTATTTGATGCCCACCACGGAAGGATCTTTCATGCAATTTTTTAAGCTATGGCATCCAATAAAATTAAAAAATAAAAAACATTTTGACTTGCATTAATCACTTTCTAATGAATTTATTCTCATGTTGAGTTGTACTTAGGCCCTTCCACACACTCATTTGTTCCACGAAAGTAGTAAAAAATAGTATCGTGCTCTGTGAATTATTTTATTTTTAGCATGCCTTCCCATTTTTAGATTTTTATATCAAAATAATAAATAATTTTTTAATGAGCAAAGAAATAAATATATAACGAGCTAGAGGGGTCACCCTGAAGGCTAATTAGGACGCGTCACGCCAATTTTTAGCTATGTACCGGTGTTGTATACTACTGTGTACCTGGTGATATGGCGCATCCAGATTCTTTTCCGTATTGTTCGGTGACTGCACAGAATAATTTTTGGCGGGTGAGATAGTGCCTGTAGTCAAGTAAAAATTAATCAACTTTGTCCAGTTTTGTTCGAAGTAATCACAAGAAAAAATAATAAAAAAAAAAGAATTATTAAATTGATATAAATTTTATTGCCATTATTTTTTAAAGAAAAAGTATTAAAAATGATATATTTTATTAGATTTAAATGATAACTTGATTTTTAATACGACACAATTAAAAAAAAAAAAAACTACTTATATAGCACTCATATGTTATTATTTTTTTGGCTAGATATTATGAAAAATTTGCATTTTGTGGCAAATAAAAAAAAAGTAAAGTTGAAGTTTATTTTATGAAAAAAAGTTTTTATTTTTTTTTAGAAAGAAATTAATTTGGTTAAGAGGATTATATGATATAAAATTTTACATAATTAGTTTGTTGAAAAAATATGAATATTTTCATAAAATTTTGACATCTCATTTTCTGTCCGGGAACACGGTAGTAAACCGTGTTTCTTAAACGTGCTGTACAGCTCTTCTTTTATGTAGATACCTTCCTCTGTTGTTATGTGATCAGATAAGTTTCTTCTATTTTGAATATTAATGATAGCAACTTATAAGTTGATTTAATTATTTACCGATATAGATTTTTTTTTAGATTAAGATCTATTTGGTTAACCAAATTTGGTTGAATGATTCATACCTTGACATGCAATTCTTGCCTTGTTATTAAAGCTTGGTTTAGCTAGAAATTATTTTGTGTGGTCACCGAACGATTCAGAGGCGAATCAGAACGAGCCACATCATCTGATACTGAGCGGTACACATCTATGATATTGATGTGGGACGTTCTCATTGGTCTCTGAATACCGTTCAATGACCACACAATAATTTTCTAGTTTAGGAGGTTCTGTCTATTATTTTTTGGGTGTTTTCATAAAAATTTTGTGCTAGAAAATTATGTATAAAGTGATTACCAAATAAAACCTAAAGTTTTGAATGAGTTTTTTTTTTTTTTTTTTTGAGCTATTATTTTTTGTTCTAAAAAATTATTTTAAAAAAATCACGAAGCTAAAATAATTTATTAAATATATCACTCATTAATAATTCTAGTTATGAAAAGCCTTTATATGATATAAATTTTAAAAAATAATGAAAAAATAATAGTTAAATAAAATTATTGTGGTTATTTAAAAATTAAATTAATAAGAAAATTGTACTAAATTAATCATTCACTTACTTGCACAACAGCCGTCGCCGGAAAAGGCTTCATTGCCCGCGATATAACGTTCGAGAACACCGCCGGACCATCCAAACACCAAGCCGTAGCTCTCCGATCTGACTCCGACCTCTCCGTCTTCTACCGCTGCGGCATCCGCGGCTACCAAGACACCCTCTACGCCCACTCTCTCCGCCAATTCTACCGCGACTGCCGCATCTCAGGCACCGTCGACTTCATCTTCGGCAACGCTGCCGCCGTCTTACAGAACTGCCAGATTTTCTCCCGCCTTCCTCTCCCCGACCAAAAAAATACCGTCACCGCTCAAGGCCGCAAAGACCCCAACCAGAACACCGGATTTGTTCTCCAGTTCTGTAACATAACTGCTGACGCTGATCTGGCGGCCAGCGGCAACAGTAGCGGCACCCAGACTTATCTGGGCCGGCCGTGGAAGGAATATTCTCAGACCGCTATCTTGCAGTCGTATATTGGCGGTTCGATTCGGCCGGAGGGGTGGTTGCCGTGGAATGGTGATTTTGCGTTGAGCACGCTGAATTACGCGGAGTATATGAATTTTGGACCGGGTTCGGGAGTTGCGGGGCGAGTCAAGTGGCCGGGTTACCATGTTATAACTAGTTCGGCTCAGGCTGCCAATTTTACGGTGTCGCAGTTCATTGAAGGGAACTTGTGGCTGCCGTCGACCGGGGTTAAGTATACCGCCGGTCTAGTGGTATAGGTTGAATAGTGTATTTTGAAGGCAAGTAGTTAATTTGGAAAAAAATATTTGATTAAAAATGTATCAAAATATGCTTCAAGTTTTTGTATTAAAAATTTGTTTTAAAAAGTTTTTGTATAATATGTTTTTACGAATCAAATAGTTGTTGCTTCTCCCTCTTCCTTGAGCTAGGCTTAGGGCTTGAGAACTCTCCATTATGTTTTGTATGATTTTTTAGGATGTTAAAAGATGTGTTTGATGCACATGGAGGAAGGTTATGCATCTATGACTTCATTGTAGCAAGAAGTACAATGGTAGGAATGGGCCAAATTAGGGTGTCAATTTCGGACCAGTTCGGCTCGAACCCGGAATTGGACCCGGGTTCAAACAGGTCAGAAATTTGAACCCGGACCTCGACCCGGTAGTGTAAACGGTCGGAAATTCGAACCCTGGAACCGACCCGACCCGACCCGGGAAGGAGACCAGCAAGGACACATGCGCGGTTGAGAGCGGATGTCGCGGGACAAGGACACGGGCTGGCTGGCGCGGCGAGTGCTCGGGTGGGTGCCGGGAGCGCTGGAGCTCGGGCGCGCGGGACGCTAGAGAATGCACGGGCGGATGCTTGCAGCGCAGGCACAGACTCGCGCGCGCTCGCCACCCAACAGCCACAAGATGCGCTTGGCAGTCGAGCAGGGCACTCGGGTGGGCGGCTGACTGCGGCGGCAACGCAGGAAAGCTTCGGCGGCGCCGGCAGGTCGGGCAGCCGGGCAGGCGGCGGGTAGCCGGTTATACATTTTAAACGATTTTCCGGGTTGACCCGGTAACCCGTCGGGTCAACCCGAACCTGACCCGTTTTTTCAAACGGGTTGAATTCTGGAACCCCAACCCGACCCATTTTGGAACCGAGTCGGGTCCAACCCGAAATTTTCGGGTTGTGTTCTGGTTGGGTTTTCATGTCTTGTGAAATATTGACACCCCTAGCCCAAACCACTCCAGTTTAAATCGTCCAAAATGTAAATACTGAATCATAGTGGGAATCCATAGTTTTGGATATCCTTAGGGATATATATGAATTAGAATTATCTTAACCATGAGTTTTTCACAAAACCTAAGGGGAATCTAGAGTAGTTAAGTTGAAAAGAGATGAAGGTCTCACTTGTGATTGATGGAAGTCATTGTTCCTTTATGTTCTCTTCTAGTCTTTCATCCCTGTTAAATGGAATGTTTACATGCTTTGCTCATGATCTTCATGTATGTTTGTGTGATACCTTCAGACTTAATGGAAGCATTGAATGCCTAAACAATATTTATAATCAACCAAAAACAAGAATAAACAAGACCTGACTATCAAATAAAAAGTAATAATACAAATATGAACATATTTTCATTTTCATTCTTAAAATTTATATACAATTATCAAGTTTATTAAAATATATACATCAAAAGAAATTAAAACTAGATTGCAAAATGTGAAACCGCTAAAGTAAAAGAATCTAAACTCTTAAACATAGAGACGCCTTTTGGTGTAATGGTCAAAATTTCATTAAAAATTTTTGTATTTAAGCGTGCTTATATTAAAGAAATCCTAGATTGTGTAACATCCTGGAAAGTTACACACTTACACCAATAAGGCAAAACTATGAGATCATTAAGTCAAAGCGGATAATATCTCGATAATTAAGAGTTTAAGCTGTTACAAATAGTATCCTGGCAATACACCGGGTAGAAGATGGGAACTAAGTGTGATATAAGATAAAGTGTTATGCCATGCTGAGCTACCTCTTGAACTTTATATGGGACGAAGTGCTAGAGTCATAACTTGAATTTGTAGGGACCACCTCAAGATTCCTATCTATTGGATGATTCTATGATAAAGATGCTAATGAGGACATCAGTTACTTAAGTGGGGGAGATTCTGAAACCTCTTAAGTAAAAAAATTAAACTCTTCAACATTAAAACATCTTTTGATATAATGATTGAAATTTTATTAAAAAACTCCTGAGTTAAACGTGCTCATGTCGAAAAAATCATGGGATTAGTGCCTAGTGAAAAGTTACTCTAACATGACAAAACTATGAGGCCTTAAGCCAAACAAGACAATATCTTGATAGTTAAAAAATTGGGTTATTACACAAAATACCTCACTCGTGGATTCGGATGAGCTTCTATGCTGGGCTTTTTTATTTTCCTAAAATAACAAAAAATATTATATAGTAAACACAATCAAATTAGTATACTTTTATCACTAACCTATGATTGATATTAAATTCCCTTTTTAAATATAAATAAGAATTTATTTATTAATTCAATTAATCAACAAAGAAAGAATTATGTATTACCAAAAGTACGTAATAACATGTGAAAGTGCTTATGACATAGTTAGGGGCAAATCCAGACTTATTTTTAGGGCAGACAAACTCATTATATAAAAAATAAAATACCAAAAATTGAAAAAAAAATATATGCTAAAATTTTAAGCAAAGCCTTGTATTACATTATATTTTATGAATTAAAAATAATTACAAACTTTGAATTCTAATTTTTATTTTTTTATAATGCTGCATAATAACTCCATCCAGAACATAATCATATACTTTTCTTGTTGTATGGTACTAGATAATCATTGAGTTAATCATCACCTATTTTGTTACACAATCGATGCTTAATAATCTTCGTTGCAGAAAATATTTTCTCCACTGTATTAATAACTACTGGTAAAGTCAATATCAAAATAATAAGTCTATAAACTAGGGAATACATAATATTCATTTTGGCCTTCACAATTTGTTTTATGATGAAAACTCGTCGCTTGTATTTAGAGTTTTATTTATACTATTTTCTAACCTAGAGTTTTTTTTACAAAAATAGATAACAGCAATATATATAATCATGATGGATTTTGCTTCATATATAAGTATATAACAATGCAAATTAATCTTAAGTGTCGCCAAATTAAACATATGAATAGTATTGGATTTAAAAATGATCATAAAGTATCAATGAAAATGTATTGTTAATAATAATTTCAATTTATTTCTCTAATTTATTTAACCACAAATTAAATAGGACTAGTAATTGATTTAGAAAATTTTCAAATTAGACATTTAACTATTAATATAAACATGTGAAGCATATTGCATAATGCACATAAAGCAAGCATCTAAATGTGAACATGTTGGTTAGGGCAAAAGGGAAAAATATGAGGTGTAGAGAGTCAAATTATCAAATTATCCTCATCATAAAGGGAATTTAATTTTTTTGAGGGTGGGCAAAAAGGCAAAATATGAGGTGTAGAAGGGCAAATTACCAAAACTATCCTCATCATAATGCGAATTTAATTTTTTTGAGGGTGGGCAATTGCCCACCTTGGGCAAAGTGTGGGTTTGCCCTAGGACATAGTAAGAGGGGGGAGAGGTGATTAGTACTTTAAAAATCTTTAACTTGGAATTTGAGTAATGTGTAAAAGCTTAATTAAATAAAGTATTTCAAAATATAAACCAGGGGAGGCGGCTGAATTAGTATTTTAAAAATCTTTTATGTTGAATTAGAGTAGTATGCATAAGCTTAATACAATAAAGTATTTCAAAACATAAACAAAAAAAATACATATTTTTTTTTTTAAACTTTTTAGAAAAATCAATTTTCTTATTTTAAACTTTAAGCAAGATTTCGAAGAGAAATTTATCACCCACATTCTTTCACAAAATAAATCAAAGTCAGCCAAAATATATGAAACTAAATGCAAGAAAGTAAAGAAAATGCAAATAAGGTTTTTTTTTTATTGGTTTGATTTAAATTGACCTAGATACACTATCCAAAGATCCTCCTATTTGGATATTGCATTCTATTATGCTCCTTGAGCACTTAACCCGACGGAGAATCCCTTATCCCTATTTAGGTGAAGAATGAACTTTAAATACTCTTACCACTTGAGCACCCTTCCCCTCACACATATATAGTGGAATCATTTAAGATAGGCAAAGCCCCATAGTTTTTCCCTTTTCGTGTTTTTCAAGTAAAAAATCACTCATGTTATTCACGTTCTGTCATTTATCTATTTATGTGTTGAACATTCATATAAAGCTAAGATATAAAGTTATATTCTTTTATTGTCACTATATATATACAATATCATAAATCAAGCCATCAACTAATGATTTGCTTGTGATGACAACTTTCTCGTAATTTTGCTCTTCAAATCATAATTATAGTTTATGTTTGTGACTGCTATTTTTTTTACTATTTTTAATTTATTTCTGTGTTATTAAGCTATTTTTACAATACCTTTCAAAAAAGTTACTTTCCCACAACAACTTTACAACCAAATTTTTAAAAGCTACAACCATTTCATATATACCATAAAGCTTTGTTTGCAGCAGCTTTAATTTGTCTATTTTTACTTCTTAAAACTGATTTCTCGGCCTCAATTTCAAAAATACTTTTTCAAAAAAAAACTTTAAAGGTGAAAATAAAAAAAAATTATTTGAAAAATGATATTGCAAACAAATTTATTTTTTACTAACTACTTTTCCTACTATTAAAGCAATAAAAAAAATAATTCCAACCTAAGCATAAGTAATCAAGTCATCATTAAATGATCCTTTTGTACATTTCTAAGCTATCTATCTATGTGTTAAACGACAATTTAGTATATTCATGAATATAAATTAATAAATGAGTCTATATTCAAATGTATTCATCTCCATGATGAGATTTTAAAATTTTAAATAAATTTATACAATTATATAAATAAATAAATATAATTGTGCCTTATTTAATTGTTTGAATGAATAATAAGTAGTTCAGTATCTATATTTATTTGCTTAGTCCTAATATTTGTGTGTCACAATTCTATTGCTAAGATTATGTTCTTTTAAAAGAAAAGGAATGCTCTACCTAATTCTCCCGCGATAACGACCGGGCTTGGCTGGGCTTTCAGCCGTCCGTGGGCTTTTAGACCAAGTTCTAGACTGGCCTAATTCTGAGCCCATCTTTTTTAAAGCCTGCTCCGTGGCAAATTTAGCTGGAATGGGCTCTATTTCTACTAAAATCTATACGTTCACAATGAAAAATTGGGTTGACCATTTTAATTCAAACACTGTAATATATGATTTATCAATATGCTCTTATAAAAAAATTATTTAAAAATAAATTTAATAATTATTGATACGTCATCAAAAATCATCCTGATCCAGTACGAATTTTGAGGTATATTCAAATTGTTACCTTCCAAATTAAATTTGGAACCATCTGAATTTCAATTTCAGCAAACTTATAATCAAATTGAACGTCTTAGTAAGATGAACCCAATAAATACAAAATTTAACTGATACGAGTTGAGAGGGGTTGAAATCATGGGCTTAAAGCATATTAAGAATATGTAGAGTATTATCCCTCGTCGACTACAGTTTCTCTGACCTTAGTCGTCCACTAACTATGGTCTCTTAGACCTATATCGTCCCTTTGATTAGTGTCGCCTGGTGAGTACAATCTTTCAGACCTCTATTGCCTGCCAACTATGATCATTTCAACCTCCATCGCTATCAAACTACGGTCCTTTAGACATATATCACCCGTCGACTATTGCCCCTCCAACTTCAATTGCCCTGCCAACTATAGCCCTTCTAACTAATGGCGCTTATCTACTAAAGTTCATCTAACCACTATCACCCACCAAGTACAGTTCCTCTGAACTCCATCACCCGTTGACTACGATCTTTCTGATTATCATCTTCTACCAATTGTGATTCCTCCGACAAACATTACCCACCGACTACAATTCATTTGACTAATATCGCCCGTAGATTATAATTTCTTCGACCACCATTGCCTGCTGACTACTGTTCCTCCAACCATCGTCACTAGTTGACTACAATCCCTCTGACCACCATTGTCAACTGACAATAGTCCCTCAGACCTCCCTCACCGGCTGACAATGATCCCTCTGATCTTCGTCGCCTACCTATAACAGTCCCTCAGACCTATGTTGCTTGTTGACTGTGGTCCCTCCAACCTCTATGGCCCACCGACTGTGGTCCCTCCGACCTCCTTTGTCCATCGACTGCAGTCGCTCCGACATTCTTTGCCCGTCGACTACAGTCCATTTGACCACCGTCATCTGACCCCCATCGTCTGTTGACTGTAGTCCCTCTGACCTTTGTCACCTGCCTATTATGAACCATCTAATCTCCGTCAGCCACTAACTAAGTTTGATCCAATCTCCACTGCCCGCCGACTATGGTCCCTCCGACCTCTATCACCTACCGACTACGGTCCCTCCGACCAACATTCCTTGTTGAGTATAGTCTCTCTGACCCTCTAACCTTTATCGCCCTACAACTATCCCTTCGACCAACGTTCCTTGTTGACTACGGTCTCTCTGACTTTTGTCACCTTACAATGGTCCATCGAGCCACCGTCACCTGACTATACCTCAATTGTCCGACTAAGATCCCTACAGCCTCTTTCACATGACTATAATCTTACCGACCAAACAAGCAGGCCAACATTCATTTGGAAACAACTCTTATATCATAGGATTCTTCCAAATCCACCATCTAATGTGCTATAAAGAGCTAAGGCCTTCCTCGGAGGAAGGACATCATTTGTAATTGATTGCAAACACTAGTATAATTATTCTAAATGCACTATACTCAATGATTTTTTTTTCCTTTTAGAATTTTTCACGTAAAAATTTTGATATTGTGTTTGACTTTTGAACCCCCGTTTTTTATCTGTTTGTGTGTTAAATATTCATATAAAGCTATGACGCTAAACCCTTTATCTCTTCATCGCCACAAATATTCCGGCATGCAACAATTATAAAATTCATCTCTTCAAATTATTGTTAGGTTCCCACTTTCCAATATACCTCAAGCTTATAAATCGTGTCAAACCTTCACTCTATATGAACTGGATAGAATATTATTTAACTTTTATTAATTGTTTTGAAAATAGTCCTCAAGAAAAATTATTATATGAAAATTAAAAATTTTAAAATAATCAAATTAATTTTAAGATAAATATAATTTTAAAAAAATCTGTTTATGAAGAATTTTGGTGATAACATATTTAAAATTCATTTAATTTGATTTGAGATATGTATAATACATAAATAATTATATTGCACACATTTTAAAGCAAATTTTAAATCTAATGATTTTAAAAATTATCATAAGCAAATTTTTGTTATGATACATTGATACCTTCAAAAAAAGTTTTTTTAATATAATATAAATTTTTAATTCATTTTTTATATATTATTTTCATCTAAAATAAATTCGACAAACCCCTCGTGACAATTGGGAGGTTTCCCGGCACCGCTTAACCAATCCAGAAGACAATCGCTTGCCATTTAATTCGTCAATGGCAAATACAAATTAGAACATCAACGATGAGAACTAAAAATGCGCTTTCCCTTCCCTCCTTTATAATCTCTGCAACAACACCACCAATCGTCAATCAACCCAAGAAGAAATGGCAAACCTCTTTCGCAAACAAGCACAGAACTACGCCGCCTCCCGGCCGAGCTACCCGCCGGAGCTCTTCAGCTATATCGCCTCAAAATGCCCCGGTCGCCGCCTAGTTTGGGACGTCGGCACAGGCTCCGGCCAGGCCGCAGCCGCCCTCTCCTCCATCTTCAATTCCGTCGTGGCCACCGACGTCAGCCCAGAGCAACTCTCGCACACCCCATCCCAGATCCCTAACATCCGCTTCATCCTCACCCCTCCCTCCCTCCCCCTCGCCGATCTCCATCGCATCGTCGCCCCTCCCGCCTCCGTCGACCTCATAACCGTCGCGCAGGCTCTGCATTGGCTCGATCTCCCTGCGTTCTACGCGCACGCTCGATCGATGTTGGTTCCTGGCGGGGTGATGGCGGCGTGGTGTTACACGGGGGCGGTGATCGGCGGGGGGAGATCGAGGGCGGATGAGATCTACCGTCAGATTTATGCGGAATCGGGACCGTATTGGGCGGATGAAAGGAGGTTGGTGGAGGAAGGGTATATGGGAGTGGAGTTTCCTTTCAGGCCGGTGGAGGGGGAGGAGGGGACGGGCCCGGTGGTAGGGTTTGCAGCGGAGAGGGAGATGACGGCGGCGGATTTCTTGGAGTATGTGAGGTCCTGGTCGGCGTATCAGACGGCTAGAGAGAAGGGAGTGGAACTTCTGACGGAGGAGATTGTGGAGGAGTTGGGGAAAGCTTGGGGGGATGATGGAGAGGCGATCAGAGCAGTTAGATTTCCTATTAGTCTAAGGATTGGGAGGGTTTGAAAAGACATCCATTGCATTTCCTCTCAAGACCAATATGTTGGTGTTCTGGCAAAGGTTCTTCCTCTCTACTGAAATCTCATACTACGGAACAAGCTATACATTGGAGGTAATGACAGAGTCAGAGCACAACTCTCCTTGGCCTATTGGTTGAGAGCTTAGGCTTTTAACTAAGAGGTCCAAGGTTCGAGTCTTTGTGTATGCGTTGTGTGTGTGAGTTTGCCTTAAATGGCCTAAATGTCCCAAAAAAAAATGACAGAGTCAGGCAATCTTTCTCTAAACATTCAGTTCAAACAATCAAATCAATATTCACCACTCAAGCACACTAACCTCTGCGATTTGAATTAACTTAGAGAGTATATTAGGTATTGTGTGAAATATATAATATTTTGTTGGGGGGGTTTACATACATATCATTTTCTTTTATGCTATTTACATATCTAACATTCAAAATATTAATATTACATGACTCTCACCCATAGAACAAATTTAGGTGCATGGAATGAAATATTAAAGTTTATAGGATGGTATGAATGGTAGAAAATGAATTATAGAAGTAATATATTTGATATTAAAGTTGTATATGAGTGGTATACATATAATATTAATGTTTTGGGAGTTAGATATGTAAATAGCATGAAATAAAGTGGTATGTATGTAAAGGTTTGGGACGGTTTTTTTATTGTTATGTAAAACTGTTTTTAGTATAAAAATCTCTTAATCTTCGTTTGGGATAACTTTGACACTGCTTTTTAAAACGATTTTCGAGTACAAAAATTTCAAATTCCAAAATTTTTTGTGCTATGAAGTTGTTTTAGAAAGCAAGAAGAAACCGTCCCAAACGAAACCTTAATTGCAGAGAAAAATAGTGATATGAAGTTGTCCCAAACGAAACCGAAGTTGTTGTATTGATACCTTGTGTCCATATATATATGTATTCAACTATTTGAAAAGTAGAAATAATAATGTTTCTTCCCAGTTGATTATTCATTGTTTGTTTTACTTTTTTATTTAATATGTTTTCCTTAGTTCCTTCTATTCTTTCAACAATGAATTATAATCGCTCTTAAAAATAGTGAACAATTCGTAACTTACGGACTCAACCATCATTTCAATTGGTTTGTTCTTAGTTTTTTTTTTATCAATCTTATTTTTTTCTCTAATCAAATTAATTAGGACACTTGTTCATGATATGATGGATTGAGCTGACTTGCTCAATTCAATTTTCAAAATCTTGATTTTTATTTTGATCTCTTCATTTTTTTTTTTCCTTTTCTTTGTTAACATATAATGCATTCCTTCTCATCAGCTCTCATTGCATTGCATTAAGGTGAGCTCACTCGTCAGTAACTTAGGTTTTGTTTTGGTTGGCTTTCTTAATGCTTCTTAAAACGTACTAAAAACTTATTTAAGAAGTAGTAAGAATATCATCTCAAATGAAACCTTTTGTTAACTGAGACAAGTTTAAGGTGAGCTCACTCGCTAGTAACCTAACTCAACTGAGACAAATTTCATAACAAGATTAATGATGATTATTTTCACCAAACATGCAGGATGGAGATGAATCCTTCTAATCTGTTGGAGAGTACCCTATCTAATGTCCATGATATTTGATTGACAATACTGTAGACAAATTATTTTCCTACATATTTACTTGCATTTTTGTATTTAAATATGTACATAAACATTTAAAAAAAAACATACAAAAACATATTATTAGGAATTGATCCAGTTTTAAGATAGTTGATTCATAGGTTCATTTTATCTCAATAAGCTTCTATATAAAGAGAGGTTGTAATACGCTTAAGGACTCTTCAAGACAAGCAATAAGAAAACTCTTTAAGAATAGTGAGCTCTCTCCCTCCATCTCTTCCCTTCTCCCTCTCATCCAAGAAGAGCTTTCTTCCTCAATAATCTCAACAAATTGGTATCAGAGACTGATGGAAGCGATCACAAGGAAGGAGGTGGAAGGTGTTCTTGTAATCAAGAAAGGGAGAGGGGAGGTCACGGCAATCGAGTGGATAGTGGACTTCTTCACATAGAGCAAAGTGTGCAATTGGTCAAGGGCGCAAAGGTGGGAGGTGAGGCCTGCGGTGCGTGGGTGGATACGCGCAGGGTGTGGTCGGAGTTGGACTACGTGGGTGTGGGTGCGAAGCGCCCGGCACAGAGTGTCTGAAAGCCCATGAGCACAATTATGGGTGAGAAGCACGAGATCGGATAGGGCATGAGCCCGAGCGAGAGATTCGAGGGATGTGGGTCAGGAGGCATGCGGGCATGGTGCGCGGTCGCTCGGGAGTGGGAGTAGATACGAGGCCACTAATCTATAATGGGGCAAAGGGCGTGGTCGTGAGCCTGAGAAGAACGGAGGGTGTTTTTGTGACCTAGGAGTTGAACCAGGTGAGAGGAATGACTGGGAGGGAGATGAGAACAGGAGAGTAAGACTAGACCGAGCACAAAGATCTTGTAGCGTGGAGGAAAAAATTGTGAAATCTAGAGGCTTTTTGTATGCATTCTTTGTAATTGATAGATCTGGTTCATTTAATCGGAGAAGATTGCAAAGGTTTTGCTTGTGAAAGAATCAGAGGTAGAGGTTTGTTTTTTATCAGGTTGTGTCTCTCGGTCCAAAGAAGCAGTTCTTGATGGAAGCAAGTGGAGCGGTTGGATATATGTCCAGAGGTAGGAAGAGTGATTTGATGTTAGAAATGACGAATTTGAGAGCAGGGGAGATGACCGGAGTAAGAACGCCGGAAGATACCGTGGCGTGGGCGGAAGATGATGCGGAAGCTGAGGTCGCCATAGCGAATGCGTCAGGATCTGAACGCTACTCTTGATACCATGTAGAAACGTTAACTCCTCATATGTCTTGGCAAGAACCAGAGGTTGAAGACAATGAACAGTAAAAGTAACAATATTATATTATTATTCTTGTTTTAGATAAGTACATGGCAGATAGCTTTATAGGGAAAAGAAACAATAGAGTTACACGTGGAGTAGTCTTATTGGTACAGTACACCAACGGGTAAATAATGTTTTAATACATAGTGTCTTAATATACCCCCTCAAACTAAGCATTGGGACCAATGGTTAGTTTGGATCTAAGTAATTTGTACCGATTTGTAGTGAGCGGTTTCGTAAATATATCTGCGATCTGATCTATAGTGCTTATAGGTAGCAGTCGAATTGTTTGGCGTTGTATATGATCCCTGATGAATCGTTGATCGATTTCGATATGTTTAGTTCGAGCGTGGAAGACAGGATTATTTGCCAACGCAATTGCAGATGTATTATCACAGAACATGTCGATTGGTTTAGAATGAGTAATACCGAAGTCAGCAAGAAGCTTTTTAATCCAGATTGTATCAGCTGTTGCCGAGGCCAAGGATCGAAACTCCGACTCCGTTGATGACCGAGAGACTGTGTTGCTTCTTCACGGTCCAAGAGATTAATGTGTTGCCCAGGAAAGTGCAAAAACCAGATGTCGATTTCCGGGTAACCGGATCAGAGGCCCAGTCGGCATCTGAGAATGTGCGGAGAGCCAAATCTGAGCGAGTGATCGGAAGTCCAAAGTCGATAGAGCCTTTAAGATATCTGATGAGTTTCTTGAGCATAGCAGTATGACATTTTTCCGGATTATGCATATGCTGGGACAGAGCATTAACAGCATATGCGATGTCGGGTCTGGTTAAAGTTAAGTACTGGAGAGATCCAATGATAGTGCGAAATTCTGTTGAAGTGAAGCAGGGAGGATCGGTAAACGCCGACTCTGCGAGTTTTGTTGTAGAGGGATTAGAGACCGAGTTGCAGCGTTGCATCTCGGCCATTTGTATAATAGAGTTGGTGTAATGAGATTGAGAGAGAAAAAACTTATCTGGAGAGGATTCTATCTTGATGCCGAGGAAGTGGCTTGCCTTACCCAGATTTTTCATGGTGAACCAGGAGCTGAGCTGAGCTATTAGTGCATTAGTAGCTGTGTTATTATTGCCTGCGATGAGTATATCATCAACATAGACAAGAAGGTATATTTTTGTATTGCCTCGATCAAAAATTAGTAAGGAAGGATCGGCCTGGCTGTGAGAAAAGCCGAGTTGCAGCAGATGTGTTGTAAAAGTTGTGTACCATTGCCGGGGTGCTTGTCGAAGCCCATAGATAGCCTTTCGTAGGCGAAAGACGTGCGTGGGGTTGCGAGCATCTTCGAAACCTTTTGGTTGTAACATGTAGATGGTCTTGTTGATATTACCGTGTAAGAACGCGTTTGCTACATCTAATTGTTGGATATCCCATTTGTGATATAGAGCAATGGTAAACAATATGCGTATCGTGGGAAGCTTAGCAACGGGACTGAAAGTTTCGTGGAAATCAAGCCCGAACTCCTGTTGGTTTCCAAGTGCCACAAGCCGGGCTTTATATCAGGCAATCGATCCGTCAGAATTGTATTTGATACGGTAAGTCCACTTGGAGCCAAGAATGGATCCGTTTGGCGGTGGAGGTACAATATCCCATGTACCTTGTTGTTGTAGTGCATAGAACTCATCAGCCATGGCTTGTCTCCATTCGCGGTGTTTAATTGCTGTAGTATAGGAAGGGGAATCATTGATCGATGACTCTTGATGTAGAAGGTTAAGTTTGGTAACAGGTTTTAGCGATCCCGTTTGTCTTCGAGTAATCATGGGATGCTGTTTCTGTATGGGAAGAGACTGTGGGCTGGTTGAAGCTGCAGATATATGGTCGGGTTGGATATCCACAGTAGCGTTGTTAGAGGTTCGTTGTTCGTTGATACCGTTGGATCGGATCTGTGCAGTGCAATGAGTGGACAAAACCGTCGAGGGAATGAGAAGAGATGGTGGAAGAGTAATAGGAGTTGCTAAATCAGAGAAGGACCTGTGAGAGAAAGGAAAACAATTTTCGTTAAACGTTACATGTCTTGATATAATAATTTTGTTGGTAGACACATTGAGACATTTGTATCCTTTAATGGATTCAGAGTAACCAATAAAGACACAAGGCGGAGACGTGGGGGTGAGCTTAGTTCGCTGCGGCGGAGGAAGAAGCGGATAGCATTCGCAACCGAACGTGCGAAGGTGATTATATGAAGGTTTAATGTTAAACATTCTTTGCAGAGGAGATAACTGGTCCGTCGTAGAAGAAGGCAGACGATTTACGAGATAGACTGAGGTTGTGACGGCTTCAAGTCAGTAATTGAGCGGAAGAGACGCCTGATGAAGAAGCGTGGGGGCAGTTGCAATGAGGTGCCGATGCTTTCTTTCCGCGATACCGTTTTGCTCCGGGGTGTAAGGACACGAGGTTTGATGGTGAATTCCGGCAGCTTGAGTAAATTTGTGGAATTGTCTGTTGAGGAATTCGCCACCGCCGTCCGTGCGAATGGTTTTAAGCTTGCGATTAGTTTGGCATTCAACGTATGAAACAAAGTTAATAAACGTCGCAGTAACATCAGATTTAAATTGTAAAGGAAATAGACAAACAAATCTAGAGTAATCATCTACGAAAATTAAGTAGTAACGAATGCCTTGATTAGAGGGAACATGTGAAGGTCCCCAAACATCAGAGTGGACTAAGTCTAGAGGTGCTTTAGATGAGCTAATAGATCGTTCAAAGGGAATTTTATGCCCTTTACAAGTCATACAAGCATTACACAAATTTGCAGAAGATCTAATATGTAAAGAAGAATTGGTTTTTGCGATTTGGAGAAGGACACGGGCGTGAGGATGACCGAGTCTGCTGTGCCAGTTGATGGAGGAAGTTCCTGTGGTAATTAAGCTAGTTGTAGGAGACTTCTTGATGGCTGGAATACGGTACAACCCTTCTTCACATGGTCCTTGAAGAATAGTTTGCTTTGTCCTCAGATCCTTAAATGTAAACCCATTAGCATCAAAATTTATAGAAATGGGATTATCTTTAACTAAATTTGAAATAGAAAGCAAATTGTAAGAAAGTGAAGGTGTATGGAGAATGCGAGAGAGAAGAAGGGTACTGGCTGGGGTAGGAAGAATGTCGTTTCCTGTATGGGCGATAGGAACGGTTCTGCCATCCCCAATAGTAACACGATCCGAGCCATTGTAGACGTAGGAGGTGTCAAGATTGTCATTCTTGTTCGTCATGTGGGAGGAGGCACCCGAGTCAATGAACCAGTCATCTACAGTGAGGTTATCATTAGAGGCAAGAAGAGCATTAGGCTTCTTGGAGGCGGGTTGATTTGGTATGTAATTCATGTTGAGGCGATGCCAGCATGAATCAGCCTGGTGTCCTTTCTTCTTGCAAATCTGGCAGTATATAGACGACGAGGGATTGGATGTATGCGTTGTAGTGCTGTCTCTGTTCGGACGACTTCGCCCGCGCCTACCGCGACTGTTTGAAGAATAGAGCGCAACCTGTGGATCGGGCGGTTTGGGAAATCTCGCCGCGACAGATTTTAGATGAAGATCTTCGCTTATAAGCATAGCGTATAAATCATCAAGAGATATAGAACCAGGCCTAGTTCTTATGGAAGTCGTGAAAGATTGATATTCTAACGGAAGACCGTTGAGAATGTATATTAGGATATCTTCTGGATCGACAGATGATCCTGCTGCAGAGATTTGATCAACTATCTTCTTAATCTCAGTGAGATATTGAGACATAGATAACGATTGCATCGAAAGGTTGTGAAGCTCATTTTTGAGTTGTATAACCTTTGAACGATTTGATGATTGAAACCTCGTATTAAGGGTAGACCAGATCTCGTATGTAGATTCAAGATAAATGACATACGGCAGGACCTCCGGAGAGATAGTGGAACACATAGCTGTGGCATGATTTTGATCTGTTATGGACCAATCTTGAGTTTCTTGATTCGGGTCAGTATTTTCGACCGACGATCTTGACTCAAGAAAGGTAGAGAATCCATTTGCCTTGAGAAGCTTAGCAAATTGAGTGCTCCAGAGCGGGAAATTGTCAGAGGTGAGAGAGAACGGAACAAGAGATTTTATATTAGAAATGACGAATTTGAGAGCAGGGGAGATGGCCGGAGTTAGAACGCCAGAAGATGCCGTGGCGTGAGCGGAAGATGATGCGGAAGCTGAGGTCGCCATAGCGAATGCGTCAGGATCTGAACGCTACTCTTGATACCATTTAGAAACGTTAACTCCTCATTTGTCTCAGCAAGAACCGAAGGTTGAAGACGATGAACAGTAAAAGTAACAATATTGTATTATTATCTTATCCCAGATAAGTACATGGCAGATTACTTTATAGGGAAAAGAAACACTAGAGATACACGTGGAGTAGTGTCATTGGTACAGTACACAAACGGCTACATTAATGTTTAATATATACTGTCTTAATAATTGCATTGCATTAAGGTGAGCTCATCGTCAGTAACTTAGGTTTTATTTGGGTTGGCTTTCCTACTGCTTTTTAAAACGTACTAAAAACTTCTTAAAGAAGTAGTAAGAATAGCATCCCAAATGAAGCCTTAGTTAACTGAGACAAGTTTAAGATGAGCTCACTCGCTTGTAACCTAACTCAACTGAGACAAATTTCATAACAAGGTTAATGATGATTATTTTCATCAAACATGCGAGATGGAGATGAATCCTTCTAATCTGTTGGAGAGTACCCTATCTAAAGTCCATGATATTTGATTGACAATACTGTAGACAAATTATTTTCCTACATATTTACTTGCATTTTTGTATTTAAATATGTACATAAACATTTAAAAAAAACATACATAAACATATTATTAGGAATTGATCCAGTTTTAAGATAGTTGATTCATAGGTTCATTTTATCTCAATAAGCTTCTATATAAAGAGAGGTTGTAATACGCTTAAGGACTCTTCAAGACAAGCAATAAGAAATCTCTTTAAGAATAGTGAGCTTTCTCCCTCCATCTCTTCCCTTCTCCCTCTCATCCAAGAAGAGCTTTCTTCCTCAATAATCTCAACAAATTGGTATCAGAGACTGGTGGAAGCGATCACAAGGAAGGAGGTGGAAGGTGTTCTTGTAATCAAGAAAGGGAGAGGGGAGGTCACGGCAATCGAGTGGATAGTGAGCTTCTTCACATAGAGCAAAGTGTGCAATTGGTCAAGGGCGCAAAGGTGGGAGGACACACACCCCGCTGGTCCGCGCGCGCACCCCGCTGGCCTGCGCACGCACCCGGGCTCGCCGCTCGTCCGCTCACCAGCATTTCGGGTCCCGTGTCGGTTCGGGTCAACCCTGCAACCCGCCGGGTCGGGTCCGGGTTCGGATTTCCGACCCGTTTATCTACCCGAGTCGGGTTATGGTCGACTCGTTTAAACCTTGGTCAATTCCGAATTCGACCCGAACCTGGCCCGTGACCCAAAATTGACACCCCTAGTTGCTATGTTTAACAGGAAAATTTACTCTCTCCTAGGGAAGTGAACAAGATTTTGGTAGAGCTTTGATTTGCTAAATCTTATATTTTGGAAAATTCAAACAAGTATCTTTACAATGTTTATGAAGAACCTATTAACAAGGCAAAAAGAAACTTACCTTGTTCTGTTAATCATAATCATTGTTTTGGCTACCTTATTAATGTTGCAAACCATTTTCTCCCTTTCTCTTTTCTCATTATCCATTGTAATCATATATTAAAGCTCACTTATTCTATTCTTAGTGTTTGTGAGCCAAACGATGAGGAGGTAACGCCTTGAGTTAACTCTTTGTTTTCATACACTCAATGGGAGAGTTAACTCTTCTTTTTCTATTTCTCCTTTTAGATTTTTTTTCTTTGATAAATAATTATTTTAATTTGTCGAACATCATCATCGTGATGATAAGGTCAGTGTGCTTCAAATGCTTAAGGATGGTTGAGTTTATAGAGATAACATTAATTCAATATAGGTTTCACTCTCATAATAATGATGGAGTTTATAGAGAAATCCAAAATCCTAATCTCTCATGAATTGCAAGCTTCTTGTTCTAAGGGCATCGCCAACCGAACTCCAAATGCTTGAATGGCGTCGCTCGCGAGCTCCAGCTCAACGGTAAAACTTCCGCTATTTGGTTGCGGGTGAACAGCGGGACGCCAATATTGGCGTTGCATTGTTCATCTCCACTATTTTTCTGTCTCTATCGAACTTGCGAAGAAACGCGCAAAAGAAGAGAACGACCGTTACCTTCGCAAAAGGGGAAAAATGGAGTTCAGTTGGAGATGAATCAGGACAGTTTTTAGTTTCACGACATTTTGGAGTGAAAAATGAGATTTTTGGTTGGAGATACACTAAGGTAAGACTACATATTGTGTATAATATAATGTTATTAGCAACTATCAGCTATGCAAATATCATATTTTGATTATCTATATATGAGTGCAGAATTTGTCTTACTTCTTTCTTGATAACTCACTTATTGCAGTATTATTAAATTTTTGTTTGGGACAGTTTTTTTATTACTTTTTAAAATAATTTTATAGTACAAAATTTTTTATTTTTATTAAAAAACTACTTTAAAAAATAATAAAAATTTCATCCCAAGATATTGCTTTGCTTGTTAGAAAATGAAGCATAGAGCAAAGATAGAGCTCTGAAGATATAAAACAAGCTTTGTTTAGGAATGCAGGCTATGGAGGGAAGTGAATGTACGAATGTATAAGAGAAGGAATTAGATGGAAGTGATATTTGTTGGGGAATAGTTGGGAATAGTGCTTGGGTGGCTTTTCTTCATAAACACTATGTTGATGTCAATTAATTAGATTTTTTTAGCTGGAAGGACAAAAGGTGATTAAGATGTTAAATATTATTTGTTTAAGTTTATTTTTTTCTAGTGTGTATGATTGTAATTGGGCATGATTCTAATTTTAATTTGGATTAATATTTATTGTGGCTTTCGTTCGAGATAGCTTTCTTAAAGTAAATTTTTATTACAAAAATTTAATTTTTGTATTGTAAAGCAGCTTTAAGAAGTAGTAAAAAAGCCGCCACAAACGAATCCTTAGGCTTCATTTGGAACGGCTTTCTTATTGCTTTATGTAGTTTTTAGTACAAATTTTTTTAGTTTAAAAAATTTTTGTATTAAAAAGTTGCTTTTGAATGCAGTAAGAACATTGTCCCGAACGAAGCCTTAATCTAATTTGGAGAAATAAGGTATTGCTGGGAATGCAAATTTTGGAAAGTTAGTTGTTGTGATCGACCAACCATTTCTCTTTGTTGTTGGCTCGAGTGCTAATTTGACATGCGAATTTTATTCTATTTTTGGGCTGTGGAAGTTGCAAGCAGTACTTCAAAAAAGGTAATAACAAGAGTCATCAAAATAAAAATCATACTATGTATCAGATAGCGTAGGCTCAAAATCAGTATCAGATGCATCAAGGCCGACAATAAGTGCGTCAAACTCATAATCAGGAGTAGAATACTGAGGAAGTCTCAAATCCTTAATCATTGCACATTTTGCTTCAAACTTTTATGAAGATTTACATTATGCTTCTTCCACCTACATGATACTTTTAACTGTTTTAATAAGCTAGATGTCATATTTTAAAGGGCAATAAGATCACCTATGTATCATTTAAAAAAAAAATCTTAATATTTTTAATTTCTGTTGCAATTTGATACAAAACTCATTTTTTTTTTCTTATGTACTAACTTTTAGCAGCAGTTTCCATGCTGCTACTAAAACCTTCGTACAACAACACTCATGAAACCACTGTGAAAGACTTCAAAAGCAAACTTAGATACAACGGATTTGCAATAATTCTTAAACTACTGATGTAGGTCCAAAAAATGCTGCAAAAGCATGATATTTTAGTAGTTAAATTAATCTTCATAAAAAATAACATATAAATATAGAAATTATGATTCCA
>NW_021319360.1:868860-873062 GCF_001605985.2 Dendrobium catenatum | reverse complement strand
TTTTTAGCCAGCCAGTTTCCATGCTTTGTACTAATAAACCTTCGTACCAAACGAACCACTCATGAAACCACTGTGAAAGACTTCAAAAGCAAACTTAGATACAACGGCATTTTTGCACTAGTCTTTAAACTGCTGGATGTAGGCCAAATAAATGCTGCAAAAAGCATGAATTATTATTTTAGTAGGATTAAATTAATCTTTCATAAAAGTAATAACAATAAATATAGCAATATTATGATTCCATAGGTAATATATATATATATATATATATATATTATATATACTATATATATATACTATATCATAATGCTTTGTTTCGGATGATTATAATGTCATAGAGCACAATCTATTCAGGCGCAACTTCTAATGCTCCATCTAAGACCACGGGGGATCCCGCATATAGTCTAGGGGGGCTCGCCGTGTTGGCATGTCAAAAATATATAGTATACTATATATATATATATATATATGGAGGTTAATTTGGAATTTTGACCACCCTAAAAAAATTATTTTGCCCATCATTTAAGGATAGGAAGAAGCATTGGTTGAAAACACTACAAAAAGGTAATGTACTTACTTTCTAATTTGTATAAAGTATTAGTGAAACTTTATCCAATGAAAAAAGAAGTGCCTTATGATGTATAAGTTGGGTATAAAAGGAATTCTAAGAAATAAAAGAAAAATAATAATAATTTCTATACAAATAAATCTTATTTTTTTGTTGGTTATTTTTCTATTATTTTTGTTGCATTGTATTGAAATCAAATTATTTTTTTTATTAATTTATGATTTTATTTTATTTTATTTTTGTTATTATTGTTGTTATTTTCTAATTAATTAAAATTTTTCTCACCCTGAAAAAAGAAGCTGGATCCTCCCTTGATTAAGACTAAAAGATCATAGCTCCATGTAATTTAGGGGAGAGACGGAGGTAACCTAAGCTGCTTCATTATTTTCATGTATGATTCATTCCTACCCTAATACTCGATATGAGTATTTATGAATTTGGAGGACACTCAGGTGATAGTTATGTTGTAATTTCCTCTCTTTGGATGATATTGTTCTGTCATGTTCGCTCTGCTAGGGCTTGTTCGTGCCCTAGTCTCCATTGTCATTAGCTCCACTTCTGTTCCTCCGACGGCAACCTCCTTCTCAGGGAAGTCCTCTTTTCCCTCCCCTAGTTTCTTTTGTGTGGTTTTCTGCCTCATCGTTTAGTTATGGCGAGTAATCGGTTAAGGGATCCGGGTTTTTTGAATGGGAGCTCTTCCCGATCTTTCAAAGATGCATTATATGGTCCTTCCCTTAGTTCGTCTTCTTTCCCCGACCTCAAAATTTCGTCGCATCGGGGGCTACCCGCTCTTTGGATATCCGAATAGGAAACCAATGCACTTACTGTTCCTTTTGAGTTCGCTCTGGTTGGCAAATTTCCCAACCGTAGACCTTCAGTGGATGATATTAGGAAGTTTTTTTTTTCAATTTAAAATTGAATGATGATTGTTCGGTTACTTTGTTTAACCCTAGGCATTTCTTGATAAATCTTATTGATTATTTAGATTATTGTAGAGTTTCTTCGCATTTTTCTTACTTTGTTAACAATTGTTATATGAAACTGGTGAAATGGTCTCCTACATTTGATGTGGAAGTTGAATCACCTATCATTCTGATTTGGGTCTCTTTTCCTCAATTGCGACCTCACATATTTCCCCCGAGAATCTTGTATGGCCTTGGATCCATCTTCGGCTAGCCTTTAAAACCGATAATGCTACTTCAACTGGCTCTCGTCCTTCTATAACTCGTGTCCTAGTGGTTAGACATTATCAAACAATTTCCAAACATAATTTAGGTTGGCCCTGAAAATTTGGGGTACATTCAGTCGGTGATCATGGATGATTTTCCTCCTTACCGTGCTTTTTGTAAATCGTTAGGTCACTCTAAAAAAGAATGCCACAGCTTAATCCATAATATTAATACTCCTCCTACAATTACCCCTCCAATTAATGTTAATGTTTTGCCCTCTTTTGATTGTCAGAATAATATTGTTTGTGCTAATGCATTGATTACCGAAGTAGAATTAGAAATGGGGATGATGTTGTGCTTCCTACAGGTGATAGTAATGTTGTAATTTCCTGTGATCCCGTGGCTTTGGTTTCAGATGTTCTGGATGTGGATGGCCTTGTTAAGGATAATTTGGATGTCCTTAACGTTAATGTTGATGGTTTTGATCCTCCCGTTGGTGAGGCGGGATTGCTTGTTGTGTCTGTGCTTCTGAACACAGATGTGGAACATTCGAAGGAGGTGGATAATAAATTATGTGAGGTTAATAGGGAAGTGGGAAATGAACTGTTTAGTGGTTTGGATCATGCTAAATCACCTCCCCTCAAGCTTCAGTTGATTTGACTTTGAAGGCTACACATGAGGTGGTCATGTCTATTGCTTCGCATGTGACGCCTACTGTTCAGGTTGTGTCGGCTCCCTCTATCGAACAGCTTGTTGATGTCCCTGTTGCTGTACTTTTTGCCAATGCCTTTTATGCACATGTAGGCGTTAGATCGGGATAAAGTGTTAAGATGCAAATTGATTGGCTTGAAGGCTCTTCATCTTCCTCTTTCGAGATTGATGAAGATAAAGTATTTGAACATCAAGGTGTTATGCGAGATACTACCGTTCAGGTGGGTAAACGTAAAAAGAGGAAATCCAATAAATAGTTGTTTTTGGTGGTTGCTTGGTGGCTACTGACTTGTTTTTTTTTTTTTTTTTTTTGTTTTTTTTTTTTTTTTTTTTTTTTTTTTTGAGTCTTCTGTGGTTGCCGTCAGTTTGGATTTTCTTGGATGTGGTTGTTTTTGTTCCGATTGATTTGTGCTTATGGGGGTTGGCTTTGCAGTTGCAGCCATTATTTTTGGGCTTTTATGTGGCATTTGGTTCGCCATTTGGATCCGTGGCTTGTTGGCAACATTGGGGGTGCATCTTCTTGCTTCTTTGGTGACCTTTTTTCGGTGTTGACTATTGTTTGGATTTTTTGTGGACTTTTGCAATTTTTCCCCTCTGGACGGTTCTTGCCTGGCATTTGCGTGGTCTGAGCTTATGCCAAAAACTGAGTCTGATTGGTCCTTTTTCCATCTTTATCTTAAAGGCTCTTAGTTCCAGACTATCTTGTTCACTTTCTTTGTGTTGTTGGGTCTTAGTTTTATCCTTGATCTTTTGATGGAATAAAATTTTATTTTTCAAAAAAAAAGAGGAGGACACTTGTTAAACTATTAAAGTACCTACTAACACCCTAATAATTCTTTGACGTACATTGACACAAAATTACCCATCACATCCATATCACTCTTTGAGTGGTCTTGAATAGATTTAAGCTTCACTCAGAAGAAGTTAAAAAAATAAAACTTTTTCTCCAACAATTCTATAATCACTTTTACAAAATATTCCTGCCGTCACAAACAAATTGTTAAATTACTGTCAGTTATTATTTCTGTAACTTGTTTTTTTACAACTCTTTTTTTTTTAAAGTTTATATTGATCCCTTATAATGTTTTTTAGTGAACTATCAAGCAGAAAGTTGAATTTTGCATCCCAATTCAATGATCCTTGATTTTATTTGAAATAATCAATGTAGATTTAATCATTTGTAAGCCTTGGCTTGGTGCAATTTTATACTGATACATCATCAAAAAATTATCTTGATCGGGCAAAAATCTCGATGCAAAATCAAGTTGAAAACTTCTAAAATTAAAATTGGGACCATCCAAACTCCAATTTTAACAAACTTATAGTCAAACTTAGCATCTCGAGAATACGAAACCAACAACACCAAATCCAACCCAATCCAAGCCCAAACGGGTCCAAATCAAGGGTTAGATGCATCGTCGAAAGGTTTAAATCACAATTTGGATTACCAAACAGTTTTCAAACAGAATGCGCTTATAGTCGAATTGAGCGGCTTGACAAGACAAATCCAACAAGTCCAAGATCACCAAAATCCGACATCACTAAGGCATTTAATTGTCCATCAAACAGTCCATGATTAAGAGATTCAACATCGGCCATCCATCCAACCACTCCCCCTTTACCCTTGATCTCTCACCTATTTACGGATCATGCCACTCCAAAAATCTACAAATAGCATTTCTCTTGAAAAGGGGTCGAAGCAAGAAGAGAAGAAGAGAAGACAAGGAAGAGAAGGAAGAAGCTCATCCTCGACC
>NW_021319360.1:831042-868760 GCF_001605985.2 Dendrobium catenatum | reverse complement strand
CCCTGAGCAAAGTGCGGGTCCGCCCTAGGGACATAGTAGAGGGGGGAGGGGGTGGATTAGTATTTTAAAAATCTTTAACTGGAATTGAGTAATGTGTAAAAAACTTAGTAATTAAAGTATTTCAAATATAAACTAGGGGAGGTGGCTGTATCGTATTTTAAAATTTTTACTTGGAATTTAGAGTAGTTTTGCATATTGCTTAATTAAAATAAAGTATTTAAAACATAAACAAAAAATAAGACAATTTTTTTATTTTAAACTTTTTTAGAAAAATCATTTTCTTATTTTAAACTTAAGCATAGATTTCCGCAAGAGAAATTTAACACCCACATTCTTAACAAAATCAAATCAAAGTCAGCCAAAATATAGAAACTAAATGCAAGAAAGTAAAGAAAATGCAAATAAGGTTTTTTTATTAGTTTGATTTAAATTGACCATACTATACACTTTCCAAAGATCCTCCTATTGGATATTGCATTCTATTATGCTTCCTGAGCACTTAACCCGCGCCGAGAATCTCTTAATCCCCCTATTTTAGGTGAAGAATGGAAAAACTTAAATTACTTCTTACCACTTGAGCACCCATGCCCCTCACACATATATTAGTGGAATTCATTTAAGATAGGCAAGCCCCCAAGTTTGCCTTTTTTCGTGTTTTTTCAAGGATTAAAAAATCACTCATGTTATTCACGTTCTGTCCATTTATCTATTTATGTTGTTGAAACATTCGTATAAAGCTAACATAAAATTATATTCGTTTTACCGCCACCTATACATATACAATATCATAAATTCACGTTATCAACTAATGATTTGCTGTGATGACAACTTTCTCGAAACTATTGCTCTTCAATCATAATTGTAGTTTATGTTTGACTATATTTTATTTACTGTTTTTATTTCTATTTCTGTGTTGTTAAGCTATTTTTTACAAAAATCTTTCAAAAAAAGTTACTTTTGCACTACAACAACTTTACAAACCAAATTTTTAAAAAGCTACAATCATTTTAAATATTTACCCATAAAGCTTTGTTGCGCAGCTTTAACTTGTCTATTTTATACTTCTTAAAAACTGATTTTCTCGTCCTCAATTTTCAAAATTACATTTCTAACAAATTTATTTTTACTAAAACTTTTCCTACTATTAAAGCACAAAAAAATAATTCCAACCTAAGCATAATGCAATCAAGTCATCATTAAATGACCTTTTGTACATTTCTAAGCTATATATGTGTTAAAACAAACAATTTAGTATATTCATGAATATAAATTAATAAATGGAGTCCATATCAATGTATTCACTCCCATGATGAGATTTTTAAAATTTTCAAATAAATTTATTAACAATTATATAAATAAATAAATATAATTGAGCCTTATTTAATTGTATTGAATGAATAATAAGTAGTTCAGTATCTATATTATATATTGCTTAGTCCTTAATATTTGTGTGTCACAATTCTATGCTAACGATTATGCTTCTTTTAAAAGAAAGGAATGCTCTACCTAATCTCCCGCGATAACGACCGTGGCTTGGCTGAACTTTCAGACCGTCCGTGGGCTTTTAGACGCAAGTTCTAGACATGGCCTATCTGAGCCTCATCTTTTTAAAAGCCTGCCCGTGGCAAATTCGCTGGAATGGGCTCTATTTCTACTAAAATCTATACGTTCCAATGAAAAATTGGTTGACCATTTTAATTCAAACACTGTCAATATAGATTTATCAATAATGGCCTCATTATAAAAAAAATTATTATAAAATCAAATTTAATAATTATTGATAAAGTCCATCAAAACATCATCCTGATCCAGTACGAATTGAGGTATATTCAAATTGTTACCTTCCAAAAAATTAAATTTGGAACATCTGAATTTCAATTTCAGCAAACTTATAATCAAATGAAAACGTCTTAGTAAGATGAACCCAATAAATACAAAATTAACTGATTACGAAGTTTGAGAGGGGTTGAATTCATGGGCTAAAGCCATATTAAGAATATGTAGGAAGTATTATCCCTCGTCGACTACAGTTTCTCTGACCTTAGTCGTCCACGTAAACTATGGTCTCATTAGACCTAATATCTTTCCCTTTGATTAGTGTCTCCTGGTGAGTACCAATCTTTCAGACCTCTATCTGCCTGCCATCTATATCCATTTCAACCTCCATCGCCTATCAAAACTACGGTCCTTTAGACATATATCACCCGGTCGACTTTAGGACCTCCACACTCATTGGCCCCGCCACTATAGCCCTTCTTAACTAAGGGCGCTTATCTACTTAAAATTCATCTAACCACTATCCACCACCAAGTACAGTGCCTCTGAACTCCATCACCACGTTGACTACATCTTTCTGATTATCATCTTCTACCAATTGTGATTCCTCCGACAAACATTTACCCACCGACTAACAATTCATTTGACTACATCGCCCGTTAAGATTATAATTTCTTCGACCACCATTGCTGCTGACTACTGTTCCTCCCAACCACCGCTCCACTAGTTGACTACAATCCCCTGGCACCTTGTCAACTGACAATAGTCCCAGACCTTCCCTCACCGGCTGACAAAATATCCCTCTGATCTTCGTCGACCTACCTATAACAGTCCTCAGACTATGTTGCTTGTCGGACTGTGGGTCCCCAACCTCTAATGGCCACCGACTGTGGTCCCTCCGACCTCCTTTGTCCATCGACTGCATTCCTCCGACATTCTTTGCCCGTCGACTTACAGTCCATTGGCCACCGTCATCTTTGACCCCCATCGTCTGTGACCTCGTAGTCCCTCGACCCTTTGTCACCTGCCTAATTATGAACCATTCTAACTCTCTGTCGAGCCACATAAACTAGTTACGATCTTCCAATCTCCACCGCGCGGACTATGGTCCTCCACCTCATCACCTACCGACTACAGGTCCTCCGCACCAACATCTTTGTTGATATAGGGTCTTCTATCTGGACCCCTCTAACCTTTATCGCCCTACAACTATCCCTTCGACCGCACGTCTTGCACTAGACACGGTCTCCTCTGACTTTGTCACCTACAATGGCGCTTCCATGAAGACCACCGTCACCTGACTATACCTCAGTTGTCCGACTAAGATCCCCTACGCCTCTTTCACATGACTATAATCTTACCGACCAAACAACGCAGGCCAACATTATTTGGAAAAACACTCCTTATATCATAGGATTCTTCCCAAATCCACCATCTAATGTGCTATACCAGAGTCTAAGGCCTTCTGGAGGTAAGGACATCATTTGTAATTGATTGCAAACACTAGAGTAGAACTTACTTTTAAATGCACTATTACTCAATGATTTTTTTTCCTTTTTAGAATTTTTCACGTAAAAAATTTGATATTGTGTTTGACTTTTGAACCCCGTTTTTTTATCGTTTTTTGTGGTATTTAAATATTCACTATAAAGTTATGACGGCTAAACCCTTATCTCTTTCATCGCCACAATATTCCGGCATTGCAACAATTATAAAATTCAACTCTTAAATTATTGTTAGGTTCCCACTATCCAATATACCTCAAGCTGTAAAAATGTTGTCAAACCTGTCACTCTATATGAACTGAGATAGAATATTATTAACTTTTATAATTTGTTTGAAGATAGTCTTCAAGAAAAATTATCTATATGAAAATTAAAATTTTAAAATAATCAAATAATTTAAGTATAAATATTATTTTAAAAAAAATCTGTTTATGAAGAAATTTTGGTGATTAAACATATTTAAAAATTCATTTAATTTGATTTGAGATATGCTATTATAATACATAAATACATATATTGCACACATTTTAAAGCAAATTTTAAATTCTAATGTTTTAAAATTATCATAAAGCAAATTTTGTATGGACTACATTATCAACCTTCAAAAAAAGTTTTTTTTTTAAATATAATATAAAAATTTTAATCATTTTTATATATTATTTTCATCTAAAATAAATTCGACCAACCCCCTCGGTGACAATTTGGGGAGTTTCCCGGCACCGCGTTAACCAATCCAGAAGACAATCGCTTGCCATTTAATTCGTCACATGGCAAATACAAATTAGAAACATCAACGACTGAGAACTAAAAGCGTTTTTCCTTTCCCTTTAAACCTCCTTCTTTATAATTCACTGCACAAACACCACCAATCTCAACTCCAACCCAAGAAGAAATGGCAAACCTCTTTCGCAAACAGAGCACAGAACTACGCTCTGACCTCCCGCCCGAGCTACGCCGTAGTTGAGAGCCTCTTATCGTTGTGTCTATATTACGCGTTTCTCAGATAACTCCCCGCAGTCGCCGCCTTAGTGTGCTTTGGGTACAGATACTTGGACACAAGGCTTCCGGCGCACGCCGCAGCCGCCCTCTTCCTCCATCTTCAATTCCGTCGTGAGGCACCCGGACGTCAGCCAGAGCAAACTCTCGCACACACCCATTCCCAGATCCCTAAACATCCGCTTCATCCTCACCCTCCCTCCCTCCCCCTCTCGCGATCTCCATCGCCATCGTCGCCCCCCGCACTCCGTCAGACCTCTATAACTGTCGCGCAGGTCTCTGCATTGGCTCCATCTCCCTGCGTTTCTACGGCGCTACGCTCGATCGATGTTGTTCCTGCCGTGGGTGATGTGCGGACGTGGTGTTACACGGGGCGGTGATCGCGGGGGAGGTCCGAGGGCGGATGAGATCTACCGTCAGATTTATGCGGAGTCGGGCCCGCTTTTTTCTTTTATTTTTTTTTTTTATATTCTTTTTTTTGTTTTTATTTTTTTTTTTCTTTTTTTTTCGCGGTGAAAGAAGTTGGTGGAGGAAGCGGTATGATGGGAGTGCGAGTTTCCTTTTCAGCCGTGGAGGGGGAGGAGGACGGGCCCGGTGTTAGGGTTTGCAGCGGAGGAGGGAGATGACGGCGGCGGATTTCTTGGAGTTATTGAGGGTCTTGGGTCGGCGTATCAGACGGCTAGAGAAGAAGGGTAGTTGGAACTTCTGGACGGAGGAGATATGTGGAGGAGTTGGCGAAAGCATTGGGGGTGATGGAGAGGGCGATCAGCGAACAGTTAGATTTCTATTAGTCTAAGGATTGGGATGGTTGAAAAGACATGGCATTGATTTCCTCTGGAAAGACCAATATGTTGGTGTTCTGGCAAAGGTTCTTCCTCTTACTGATATCTCATACTTACGGAACAAGCTTATACATGAGAGGTAATGGACAGAGTCAGGCCAATCTTTCTCTAACCATTCATCAAACAATTAAATCAATATTCACCACTCAAGCAACACTAACCTCTGCTGATTTGAATTTAACTTAGGAGTGATATTTAGTTTTTGTGTGAAATTATATAATTTTTGTTTGGCGTTTGGGACGGTTTTTTTTACCGTTATGCTAAAACCTGTTTTAGTATAAAAATCTTCTTAATCTTCTTTTGGGACAACTTTCAACTGCTTGTAAAAACATTCTAGCTACAAAAATTTCAAATCCCAAAAATGCTTGTGCTATGAAAATGTTTAGAAAGCAAGAGAACCGTCCCAAACGAAGCCTTAATTGTAGAGAAAAATAGTGATATGAAATTGTCACAAACGAAAACCGAAGTTGTTGTATTGATACTTGTGTCCATATATTATATGTATTAACTATTTGAAAAGTAAGAAATAATAATGTTTCTTTCCAGTTGATTATTCATGCTTTGTTTTACTTTTTAATTTAAATATGTTTCTTTAGTTCCTTCTATATCTTTCAACAAAGAATTATAATCGCCTTCTAAAAAATAGTGAACAATTCGTAAACTTACGGACTCACCATCATTTCAAATTGGTTTGTTCTTTAGTTTTTTTTTATCAATCTATTTTTTCTCTATCAAAATTACCATCTAGGACACTTGTCATGATATGATGGATGAGCTGACTTGCTCAATTCAATTTTCAAAAATCTTGATCTTTTATTTGGATCTCTTCATTTTTCCCTTTTCTTTTGTTAACATGTAATGCATTCCTTCTCATAAGCTCTCATTGCATTGCATTAAGGTGAGTTCACTCATCAGTACTGTAGGTGTTTTTGGGTTTGGGCTTTTTTACTGCTTCTTAAAACGTACAAAAACTTCATTTAAGAAGTGAGTAAGAATAGGCATCCCAAATGACAGCCTTAGTTTAAACTGAGACAAGTTTAAGGTGAGCTCACTCGCTTAGTACCTACACCAACTGAGACCAAATTTCATAACAAGATTAATTGATGATTATTTTTCACCAAAACATGCAGGATGGAGATGAATCCTTCTAATCTGTTGGAGAGTACCCTATCTAAAGTCCATGATATTTGATTGACAAATACTGTAGAAAATTATTTTCCTACATATTTACTGTATTTTTGTATTTTAAAAACACATACATAAATATTTAAAAAAAAACGTACAAAACAATATTATTAGGGAATTAGTCCAGTTTAAGATAGTGGATTCATAGATTCATTTATCTCCAATAAGCCTCATATATTAAGGAGAGTTGTAATAGGCTTAACGGACTCTTTGCAAGACAAGCACAATAAATCTATTTGTAAGAAAGTGAGCTCTCTCCATCCATCCTGTCCCTTCTCCTTCTCATCCAGGAAGAGCTTTCTTCCTTCAATAATTCTAACAACATGGTATCAGAGCCTGGTGGAACGCGATCAACAGCGGAAGGAGAGTGGAAGTGTCCTGTCATCAAGAAAGGGAGAGGGGAGTCGCGATCAATCGAGTGGCATAGTGGGCTTCTTCACATAGAGCAAAGTTGCGCCGAATTGGTCAAAGGGCGTGAAGGCTAGGAGGTGAGGCCTACGCGTGCGTGGGTGGAGATAAGGCGCCAGGGTGTGATCGGAGTTGACTATGTAGGTGTGGTGCGCTGGCGTGCGAAGCTCTCGGCACGCAGTGTAGGGAGCGGGTGGTGAGCATATGTGGGCTGAAAGCGCGTGAGCGCAATTCTGGGTGAGAAGCACGAGATCGAATTAGGGATTGGCCCGAGCGAGAGATTCGAGGGATGTGGCGTCAGGAGGCAAGACGGGCATGGCCGCGTAGTCGCTCAGGGAGTGGGAGTAAATCCCAGGCCACTGATCAATAATGCGGGCATAGGGCGTGGTCGCGAGCCTAGAGAACGAAGGGGGTTTTGTGACCTTAGGAGTTGAACCAGGTGAGAGGAATGACTGGGAGGAGATGAGAACAGGAGAGTAAGACAAGACCGGCCACAAAGATCTTGCAGCGTTGCCAAGGGCGCAGGGCGGGGCTAGCAGAGGCAGGGTTAACTGGCGACCAACGTGCGGGGCACGGGTGACGAACCTAGGTCGCGAGAGGCAAGACAAATTAGGAGAAGATCATGCGTGAGTTTGAGCCAGGTGCAGGAGACGGGGCTCGCCGGATCCAGAAATTGACCAGACATGCGAAACAGACATCGTTTCATGAAACAGGGGCATAGCAAGTGTTTTTTTTCAAATATATTGTAAAATCTGGACCAATGTAAAGATTGTTATGAATTTGAGTTTAGTATATAGGATAGTTGATTCCTAAATTCATTTATCCCAATAAGCCACTACGATATAGGAAGGTGTAATATGCTTAAGACTCTCAAGCGAGCAATAAGAATTATGTTCAAGAATAGTGAACTCTTCTTCCTTCCATCTCTCCCCTTCTCCCTCTCATCCATCCAAGAAGATATTTTTATCCTCTAGAATCCCAACACATTATGAAATATAAATATATATATTGAGCATATAAATTAGAATTTTGATTGATTCATTATGCTTCATTTGGAAAGCTTTTGTCACTACTTTTAAGCAATTCTATAGGACAAAAAAAATTATACTAAAAAGTGACTTTATAAAGCCCCAGCAAAAAACGATCCCAAACGCTCCCAAAGCCCCTCAGACTATTCACAATTATTTATTGGATCACTCACTTATACATTATCAAATAAAGGGAAATTTACATAATATACACTTTATTACCATCCTATAATTATATATATCTAACACTCAAAACTTATATAATTACCTTACAACCACTCATATTTATTTAATATTAAATATACCACTTCATGTTTCCCCACTAACACCATATATATTCTACCCAATTAGATAATGAAAATGAATAGGGTGGCTATGTATGTAATATTAAAGTTTTAGATGTTAAAATGTAAAGAAATAGTATATGATGAAGTATGATAAATCTCTTACACCTAGGGGCATCTCCAAACGGAACGCAAACACTCGTTTGCCGGGAGAAAGTCGCTCCAACGGAGCGTGAAATTTACGAGCCATACTCGTCGCCAATGAACAGGTGCGAACGCCATATTTGGCGTCGGCACTGTTCACCCGCCATTTCGTTCTTTTTTTTTTTTTTTTAATTTGAAACTAATATTAATTTTTAAAAATAAAATTAGAAATTTTATTTATTAATTAAAATAATAAATTAGAAATATTCTTATTTTAGTAATCTAATTTTTTTTTTTTAGCAAAATAATTAAGTTGGAAAAATTGTGGCAAAAAATTGGTCCTACGGAATGGTGGGCTGGGCAATACAACGCCGGACGTAGTGGCATCCTTTTACATTTTTTATAATGAACATATTTAATATTCCCAAATTATTTTATAGAGCAAAAAATATTTGTTTAATTTTTAGAATTTTAATTCAAAAATTCCGATAAATAATATTAATGATTAAAAATATGTGCTAAAATAAATATGGAAGAAGAAATATATTAGGAATATTCTTTTTTTGGTGTTAGAAAATGGAGTTCGGTTAGACAAGTTACTGTATTTTGATGTATTAACTAGCATTTTTGGAGTGGAAAATGAGTTTTTCGGTGGAGATGCCTTAGTACTTAATCCCGAAACCGCAACGCCTGGGTTTCCGAAACATTCGCAAAGGTCAACACGTGAATTGCTGGAATTCACAGGATATAAAGCCCATTAGAGCCTAGAAAATCCAACCTGCGGCCTTCTACAGGGAACTATTTACAATAATCATTATAGTCATAATTGCAGGGGCCCCAATAGTTAGCAGGATTAAACAATCGAAGCTTGGCTGTGACCGGATCTGCATATATGCTTCACCCCAATCTTTGGATACTTCGATATTGCCAAAGAAGTTAATTATGTCTGTCATCGAAAGTAAAAAATTATTACGTGTGGATAGCAGACGTTGAGTTATTTTTTAATTTTTTTACAAATTTCGTTTTAAAAAGCAATTAAAAAATTTTTTTTCAACGAAACCTTAGTTTTCAATTTGGAGAAATATGCTTATTGTGGAATGCAAATTTGTATAAGTTAGGTCGCTGTGATCGATCTAACCTTTTCTTCCTATTTTCTTATCTTTTTGTTGTAGGCGTCGGAGTGCTATTTTGACATCACGATTTTATTCTTTTTGGGCTTTGGAAGTTGCCAAGGAAGCACTTAGAAAAGATAATAACAAGAGTCATCAAAACTGAAAATCATATTCTGTATCAGATAGCGTAAGCTCAAAATCAATATCAGATGCATCAAGACCGACAATAGTTCCTTAATACTCATAATCATAGTAAGAATCTGAGGGAGTCCCTCAAGTCCTTAGCATTGCACATTTTGTGCTTAAACTTTTCCCCATTCCAAAGACTTTATTATTAAGGGCTTTTCTTCCATCTACATGATGCTCTTTTAACTGTTTTTTAATGAGCCTAGATGTCCATATTTTACAAGGGCAATAATCACCCCATGTTACATGCATCATCTAACAAATAATAATTCTTAATATTTTTGCAATCGAATTCACAAAATTCACATTTTTTTTGCAATTAATATTTTTCTTCATATGTAACTAGTTTTTTAGAGCGGTTTTAACTCTGCCCTACTAAAATCTTCACACAACATCACTCATGAAATGTCCTGAACCTTTCAGCAAACTTTAGATACAACGATTTGCATCTGTATTTTGAAACAACACTATCGTAGTCTAAAGAAAGCTTACTGGAAAAGTCTGAAATTTTAGTAGTTACACTAATCTTCATAAAAATAACATATATATATATATATATATATATATATATATTAATATATATATATATATATATATCTAATATAATATATATATATAAATAATAATATATTATATCTATATATTATATATGGATGATATAGAGATAGACACAATCATAATATTTATGGCCAACTCAGTGTCATTAAGACTAAAGATCATAGTCTCCATGTAATTAGAGGGGAGACGGAGGTAGCCTAAGCTGCTTCATTATTTCAAGTATGATTCATTCCTACCCTAATACTCTCCATATGAGTATTTTATATGATTAAGAGGCCACTTGCCTAACGCTATTAAAGTACCTGCTAAGTGCTAACACCCTAATAATTCTTTGACGTAGTGACACAACTTACCGATCACATTCCATATCAGTCTTTGAGTTGTTTTGAATAGACTTTAATGCTTCATTGAGAAGAAAAAAAAGAAGAAATTTTGAGTCAGGTTTCGCTTGGGGCAACTTTTTGCTGTTTTTTTTAAAGCATTTTTATAGTTAAAAATAATTTTTTTGTACTAGAAAACTACTTTAAGAAGCATAAGAAAGCCATTCCCAAACGAAACTTGAATTACAGAAAGCGTTAACTTTTGCATTAAAAATTTTACTTTTCTCTGACAGCTCTATAATCACTTTTTTATAAACATTACAGGCGTCACAAACAAATGGTTAAATAATGTCAGTTATTATCTCTAAACTTTTTATCTTAAAATTTTTAGTTTGTTTATTTTTTTTTTTTTTTTTTTTTTTTTGACGTTTATATGATCCTTATAATAGTTTTTTAGTGACCATCAAGTAGAAAGGTGAATTTTGCATCACGATTCAATGATCCTTGATTTTTTTTTTTTTTTTTTGAAATAATCAATGCAGCTTTAATCATTTGTAGGCCTTGTCTTGGTGGCAATTTATGCTATGATTTTTTTTTTTCAATTATTTATTTTCTTATTTACACGTCTTCAGTACCACACTCTTTTGTCGTATTTTATAATTGAATTGATTGGCAATGTTGTTTTGTTGGCTTTTGAATTGGTGGATGAGTTAGAAATCACACTTAATTTAGATATCATTATTGTATACAGTCTTATTTCACAATGGTGTGAACATAAGTTTTAGAGCTAAATTGTTGATGATTAGATTGTTATGTTGGAGTTTTGCTTGCATTTTGGTTGAGTAGGTGGCTGTGGTGAAGTTTGTAGTTGCTTATTAGGGGTGTCAATATTGACAGGATACGAAAATTCGATCCGATCCGACCCGAAAATTCAGGTTGGACCCGACCCATCCGATTTCAAAACGGGTCGGGTTCGGGTTCCCGATTCGACAAAACTGGTCGGGTTTAAATGAAATTGCCCGCGCTGCCCGCCGCTGCCCAGGATGCTTGCCCTGCCTGCCCGCGCCACCGCCCGCTGCCTACCCGGCGACCTGCCCGCTCAGCTGCCCGCGCGACCAAAAGGCTGCCAGCGCCGCTGTCGCACCTGTTAGCGCCGGCGCCCCGCGCCCGAGGCTGGCCACATGCTGGTCCGCGCGCGCACCCATGCTCGCCATTCCCCGCGGGAACCCACGCTCACCTCGCGCACCAGTGCTCGCTAGCTCCCCCGTCGCGCACCGCTCTCTCTGCTTGCCCGCGCAACGCACCCGCTTGCCCCGCACACACACCCCGCTGGTCCGCGCGCGCACCCCGCTGGCCTGCGCACGCACCCGGGCTCGCCGCTCGTCCGCTCACCAGCATTTCGGGTCCCGTGTCGGTTCGGGTCAACCCTGCAACCCGCCGGGTCGGGTCCGGGTTCGGATTTCCGACCCGTTTATCTACCCGAGTCGGGTTATGGTCGACTCGTTTAAACCTTGGTCAATTCCGAATTCGACCCGAACCTGGCCCGTGACCCAAAATTGACACCCCTAGTTGCTATGTTTAACAGGAAAATTTACTCTCTCCTAGGGAAGTGAACAAGATTTTGGTAGAGCTTTGATTTGCTAAATCTTATATTTTGGAAAATTCAAACAAGTATCTTTACAATGTTTATGAAGAACCTATTAACAAGGCAAAAAGAAACTTACCTTGTTCTGTTAATCATAATCATTGTTTTGGCTACCTTATTAATGTTGCAAACCATTTTCTCCCTTTCTCTTTTCTCATTATCCATTGTAATCATATATTAAAGCTCACTTATTCTATTCTTAGTGTTTGTGAGCCAAACGATGAGGAGGTAACGCCTTGAGTTAACTCTTTGTTTTCGTACACTCAATGGGAGAGTTAACTCTTCTTTTTCTATTTCTCCTTTTAGATTTTTTTTCTTTGATAAATAATTATTTTAATTTGTCGAACATCATCATCGTGATGATAAGGTCAGTGTGCTTCAAATGCTTAAGGATGGTTGAGTTTATAGAGATAACATTAATTCAATATAGGTTTCACTCTCATAATAATGATGGAGTTTATAGAGAAATCCGAAATCCTAATCTCTCATGAATTCCAAGCTTCTTGCTCTAAGGGCATCGCCAACCGAACTCCAAACGCTTGAATGGCGTCGCTCGCGAGCTCCAGTTCAACGGTAAAACTTCCGCTATTTGGTTGGAGTGAACAGTGGGACGCCAATATTGGCGTTGCACTGTTCATCTCAACTATTTTTCTGTCTCTGTCGAACTTGCGAAGAAACGCGCAAAAGAAGAGAACGACCGTTACCTTTGCAAAAGGGGGCAAAATGGAGTTCAGTTGGAGATGAATCAGGACAGTTTTTAGTTTCACAACATTTTGAAGTGAAAAATGAGATTTTCGGTTGGAGATGCCCTAAGATAAGACTACATATTGTGTATAATATAATGTTAGTAGCAAATACCATACTTTGATTATATATGGGATCAGAATTTGTCTTACTTTTTTTCTTGATAACTCACTTATCGCAGTATTATTAAATTTTCGTTTGGGACAGTTTTTTTATTACTTTTTAAAATAGTTTTATAGTACAATTTTTTTTATTTTTATTAAAAAACTACTTTAAAAAATAATAAAAAATTCATCCCAAGATATTGCTTTACTTGTTAGAAAATGAAGCACAAACACTATGTTGATGTTAATTAATTAGATTTTATTAGCTGGAAGGAAAAAGATGATTAAGATGTTAAATATTGTTTGTTTAAGTTTTTTTTTTCTACTGTGTATGATTGTAATTGGGCATGATTCTAATTTTAATTTGGATTAATATTTATTGTGGCTTTCGTTCGAGATAGCTTTCTTAAAGTAAATTTTTATTACAAAAATTTAATTTTTGTGTTGTAAAGCAGCTTTAAGAAGTAGTAAAAAAGCCGTCACAAACGAATCCTTAGGGTTCATTTGGAACGGCTTTCTTATTGCTTTTATGAAGTAGTTTTTAGTACAAATTTTTTTAGTTTAAAATATTTTTGTATTAAAAAGTTGCTTTTGAATGCAGTAAGAAAATTGCCCCGAACGAAGCCTTTATCTAATTTGGAGAAATAAGGTATTGCTGGGAATGCAAATTTTGGAAAGTTAGTTGTTGTGATCGACCAACCATTTCTCTTTGTTGTAGGCTCGAGTGCTAATTTGACATGTGAATTTTATTCTATTTTTGGGCTGTGGAAGTTGCAAGCAGTACTTCAAAAAAGGTAATAACAAGAGTTATCAAAATGAAAATCATACTCTGTATCAGATAGCGTAGGCTCAAAATCAGTATCAGATGCATCAAAGACGACAATAAGTGCGTTAAACTCATAATCAGGAGTAGAACCTAAGGAAGTCTCAAGTCCTTAATCATTGCACATTTTGCTTCAAACTTTTATGAAGATTTACATTATGCTTCTTCCACCTACATGATACTTTTAACTGTTTTAATAAGGTAGATGTCATATTTTAAAGGGCAATAAGAACACCTTATGTATCATTTTTTTAAAAAAAATCTTAATATTTTTAATTTCTGTTTCAATTTGATCACAAAATTCAATTTATTTATTTTTTTCTTATGTACTAACTTTTAGCAGCGGTTTCCTGTCGCTACTAAAACCTCCCGTAATCAATGCATCAGCACAAATTTTTGCGGCCTGTGGCTACTTCCCGCGACCTTTGGCAACCTCCCGTGGTCCGCTGCTTCCCCCCTCTTCCTGTGGTTTTGAAGGGAAAAAATGTCGTAAATGCCCCCATTTGTGCGAAACTGCTTCTCCCTCGTCGTTAGCGTTGTCATTTTCTTTTCCTTTACTTTTATCAATCTCTAACAGCATTACCCCGAATCCATACACATCACATTTCTCACTCACCCTCAAGCTCCCGCACGAAAGCTCTGGCGCCGCGTACCCAAACGCGCTTTGCCCAGTGCCCTGTCGCTCCGGTCGAGACCCGAGCAACCGAATCAGTCCAAAATCAGCCACCTTTGCTTCGCCGCCGGCGTCGAGGAGGATATTGCTCGGCTTTACGTTGTAGTGGATTATCGGCGGACGGAAGGCGCGGTGGAGGTAAGATAATCCTCGCGCTGTACCGAGCGCGATGTGCAAACGTCTTCTCGTTCCAAAATCCAACACGGATTCTTTTCAACTTTCTCTGTTCCTCGTTCGCATGTGGCTTCCCGTGAAAGGGCAATTCAGCTGCTTCTCCTCCACTGCTGAGATGGGGAAACCCGGTGGCATCGTCTTCTCGTTCCTATCGTTCCTTCTCCTCCTTCCTTTATGGAGGGCCTTCTACCTTCCTGGCGTTGCTCCCAACGATTTCCAGAGGGTAATTCAACTGTTACTCTAATGTTGACCCGGATCTAGCTAGGGGTTTGGTTGCTTTCTGATTTTCTTTTGGAGATCTAGGCTTTCGGTTTATTTTTTATGTTTCCAGATTTTAGATGCGTGGATTTCTATGGTAGGTTCGGCATGCTGCGTGCTGCTTGAATCCAGCACTTTTTGATTGAGAATCTAAAATTTCAAGAAATTATTTTGAAGTATGACAGAAAAAATTAAGTTAAAAATTTAAAATATTTTGAAATATAAACTTTGGAGGTTAATTTGGAATTTTGACCACGCTAAAAAAATTATTTTGCTCATCATTTAAGGATAGGAAGAAGCATTGGTTGAAAACACTACAAAAAGGTAATGTACTTACTTTTAATTTGTTTAAAGTATGAGTGAAACTTTATCTAATAAAAATAGAAGTGTCTTATGATTTATAAGTTGGGTATAAAAGGAATTCTAAGAAATAAGAGAAAAATAATAATAATTTCTATACAAATAAATCTTATTTTTTTTGTTGGTTATTTTTTCTATCATTTTTTATTGTATTGTATTGAAATCCAATTAATTTTTATTAATTTATGATTTTATTTTATTTTATTTTTGTTATTATTGTTGTTGTTGTCTAATTTATTAAAATTTTTCTCATCCTGAAAAAAGAAGCTCAATCCTCCCTTAATTAAGACTAATAGATCATAGCTCCATGTAATTTAGGGGAGAGACGGAGGTAACCTAAGCTGCTTCATTATTTTCAAGTATGATTCATTCCTACCCTAATACTCGATATGAGTATTTATGAATTTGGAGGGCGCTCATGTGATATTTATGTTGTAATTTCCTCTGCTAGGGCTTGTTCGTGCCCTAGTCTCCGTTATCATTAGATCCGCTTCTGTTGTGGCCTCCGAGGGCAACCTCCTTCTCAGGGAAGTCTTCTTTTCCCTCTCCTAGTTTCTTTTGTGTGGTTTTATGCCTCATAGTTTGGTTATGGAAAGTAATCAGTTAAGGGATCCGGGTTTTTTGAATGGGAGCTCTTCCCGATCTTTCAAAGATGCATTATATGGTCCTTCCCTTAGTTCGTCTTCTTTCCTCGACCTCAAAATTTTTCGTCGCATCGGGGGCTGCCGGCTCTTTGGATCTCCGAATAGGAAACCAATGCACTTACCGTTCCTTTTGAGTTCGCTCTGGTTGGCAAATTCCCCAACCGTAGACCTTCAGTTGATGCTATTAGGAAGTTTTTTTTTTCAATTTAAAATTGAATGATGATTGTTCGGTTACTTTGTTTAACCCTAGGCATTTCTTGATAAAGCTTGTTTATTATTTAGATTATTGTAGAGTTTCTTTGCATTTTTCTTACTTTGTTAACAATTGTTATATGAAACTGGTGAAATGGTCTCCTACACTTGATGTGGAAGTTGAATCACTTATCATTCTGATTTGGGTCTATTTTCCTCAATTTCAACCTCACATATTTCCCCCAAGAATTCTGCATGGCCTTGGCTCCATCTTCGGCCAGCCTTTAAAACCGATAATGCTACTTCAACTGGCTCTCGTCCTTCTATAGCTTATGTCCAGGTGGAGTTATACATTATCAAACAATTTTCAAACAGAATTTAGGTTGGCCCTGAAAATTTGGGGTACATTCAGTCGGTGATCATGGATGATTTTCCTCCATACTGTGCTTTTTGTAAATCGTTAGGTCACTCTAAAAAGGAATGACGCAGCTTAATCCATAATATTAATACTCCTCCTACAATTACCCCTCCAATTAATGTTAATGTTTTGCCCTCTTCTTATTGTTAGAATAATATTGTTTGTGCTGATGCATTGATTACTGATGTGGAAATTAGAAATGGGGATGATGTTGTGCTTCCTACAGGTGATAGTAATGTTGTAATTTCATGTGACCCCGTGGCTTTGGTTTCAAATGTTCTAGATGTGGATGGCCTTGTTAAGGATAATTTGGATGTCCTTAACGCTAATGTTGTAGTTTTGATCCTCCCGTTGGTGAGGCGGGATTGCTTGTTGTGTCTGTGCTTCTGAACACTAATGTGGAACATTAGAAGGAGGTGGATAATAAATTCTGTGAGGTCAATAGGGAAGTGGGGAATGAACTGTTTAGTGGTTTGGATGATGCTGAATCACCTCCCCTCAAGCTTCTGTTGATTTGGCTTTGAAGGCTACGCATGGGGTGGTCTCGTCTGTTGTTTTGCATGTGATGCCTACTATTCAGATTGTGTCGGCTCCCTCTATCGAACAGCTTGTTGATGTCCCTGTTGCTGTACTTTTTGACAATGCCTTTTATGCACATGTAGGCGTTAGATCGGGAGAAAGTGTTAAGATGCAAATTGATTGGCTTGAAGGCTCTTCATCTTCCTCTTCCGAGATTGTTGAAGAGAAAGTATTTGAACATCAAGGTGTTATGCGAGATACTACCGTTCGGGTGGGTAAACATAAAAAGAGGAAATCCAATAAATAGTTATTTATGGTGGTTGCTTGGTGGCTACTGACTTTTTTTTTTTTTTTTTTTTTTTTTTTTTTTTTTTTTTTTTTTTTATAGTTTTCTGTGGTTACCGTCAGTTTGGATTTTCCTGGATGTGGTTGTTTCTGTTCCGATTTATTTGTGCTTATGGGGGTTGGCTTTGCTGTTGCAGCTATTATTTTTGGGCTTTGATGTGGCATTTGGCTCACCATTTGGATATATGGCTTGTTGGCAACCTTGGGGGTGCATCTTCTTGCTCCTTTGGTGACCTTTTTTCGGTGTTGACTATTGTTTGGCTTTTTGGTGGACTTTTGCTCTTTTTCCCCTCTGGATGGTTCGTGCCTGACATCTGCGTGGGTTGAGCTTATGCCAAAAACTGAGCCCGATTGGTCCTTTTGCCATCTTTATCTTAAAGGCTCTTAGTTCCAGACTTTCTTGTTCACTTTCTTTGTGTTGTTGGGTCTTACTTTTATCCTTGATCTTTTGATGGAATAAAATTTTATTTCCAAAAAAAAAAATGGAGGACACTTGATAACCTATTAAAGTACCTACTAACACCTTAATAATTCTTAGATGTATATTGACACAAAATTACCCATCACATCCATATCACTCTTTGAGTGGTCTTGAATAGATTTAAGCTTCACTCAGAAGAAGTTAAAAAAAGAAAACTTTTTTTCCAACAATTCTATAATTACTTTTACAAAATATTCCTGCCGTCATAAACAAATTGTTAAATTACTGTCATTTATTATTTCTGTAACTTTTTTATCTTTAAATTTTAGTTTGGCTCATGTTTTTTTACAACTCTTTTTTTTTTTTTTTTAAAGTTTATATTGATCCCTTATAATGTTTTTTAGTGAACCATTAAGCAGAAAGGTGAATTTTGCATCACGGTTCAATGGTCCTTGATTTTCTTTGAAATAATCAATGCAGATTTAATCATTTGTAAGCCTTGGCTTGGTGCAATTTTATACTGATACATCATAAAAAAATTATCTTGATCGGGCAAGAATCTCGATGCAAAATCATGTTGAAAAGTTTTGAAATTAAAATTGGGACCATCCGAACTCTAATTTTAGCAAACTTATAGTCGAACTGAGCGTCTCGAGAATACGAACCCAACGGCACCAAATCCAACCAAATCCGAGCCCAATCGGGTCCAAATCAAGGGTTAGAAGCGTCGTCGGAAGGTTCAAACCACAATTTGGATTACTAAACGGTTTTCAAACATAATGTGCTTATAGTCGAATTGAGCAGCTCAACAAGACAAATCAAACAAGCCCAAGATCACCAAAATCCAACATCACTAAGGCATTTAATTGTCCATCAAAGGGTCCATGATTAAGAGATTCAATATCTGCCGTCCATCCAGCCACTCCCATTTTACCCTTGATCTCTCACCTATTTACGGGTCATGCCACTCCAAAAATCTACAAATAGCATTTCTCTTGACTGGGGGTCGAAGCAAGAAGAGAAGAAGAGAATAGAAGGAAGAAGAGAAGGAAGAAGCTCCTCCTCGACTACCGCCTGAGTTCCGTCAGACCAACGTCTGACGTCGTCGCTCCGTCGGACCACCACCTGAGGCCCTCGCCTTTGCCGGACCACCGCCTGAGGCCCTTACCTTCACTAAACCACCACCTAAGGGCTTGAACTTCACCAGACCGCCACTTGAGGCCTTAAAACTCTGCCAAACCATCAACTGACGCCAGAGTTATGCCAAATTAGTGTCGAACTACTAATTGCCTCCCCAACTTCCAAGTGACTCCAGATTTAACACTAGACTTCAACCATAAGGTTGACATTTGTAATCTGATCGCCCTCAAGGATGAGTCAGCCTACTCTACTCAACTCAAATTCTAGTGAAATTTTTTCAATTAGGTTAGGCCCCATGATTTTTTCCTTTTCTAGGTTTTTCCATGTAAAAAATCTTGTGTTCTCTATGTGTGAGCTGAATATACGTGCAACGCTAAGACATAAAATTACAACTCTATTGTCGCGTATATTCTTGCCCGCAATAGTTTGGCGTCATTTGTGGGAAACTCTATCCCACTATCCAAAGCACTACTCTGATGGACAACAAGCATAACAATCGCATTTCGGGAGCCTCCCGCTCCAACTCACACCAATCCAGGAATCCTTCCATGAACCAGGGATGCCAAGCATCCAACTCTTTTTATCCTGGGGGTATAATGGCTATTGGAGAAGGAACTTCAGGGCCTTCCCTGGAAGACCGCATCAGAAAGATGGAGGAATCTCAGAATGAGATCATTCAACTCCTGCGAGAGACTCGACGACCAGCACTAACACTTCAAGAATAGATTCTTCTCCCATGAGATCCACCAGGGCTAGAAGTTCCCCTTCCTCTACCAAGGATATGTCCTTCGACACATCAAGACAATGGGCTTGCTAACACAACAAGCTCTACCCATCCTTCACACGCAGGTCGCCAACCTTGCATTCCCCCAGACATCCTTGAGGACTCATCCCAATAGCGTTTTGATGAATTCCCTCGTAATACCCTACGTCATGAATTATGAAGATTTATCCTAGAAGAATTTCCCATAAGAGGTATAAGGCAATCTTATAGTCAGTGGGACTTATAAGAGTCATCACCCCTGTCCGAAGCCATCCTTCAACACCCCATTTCAACAGGATTCAAGCACCTGAGAATCGATTCTTACGATGAGACATCCAACCCATACGAGCATATTGATCATTATAGGACCATCATGCATATCCAGCGAGCATCAGATGTGCCCTTATGCCATGCTTTTTCTGCCACCCTCAAGGAACAAGTAAGAATGTGGTTCTATTCACTTTCACCTAGAACAATCCCCATCTTTATCAAATTAGTCAAAGTGTTCGTCGAACAATTTATCGCCAATCGAAGAATTGTTAAGGATTCTTCTCACCTCTCTGAGATTCCCCAGAATGAAGTAGAATTGCTTAGGAAGTATTTACAACGATTTTCAATTGAGGCTCGACAAATTATAGGGATAGATCCTGAATTTCTAAGAGGACTTTTTCTTAGAGGCCTCCGCCTATTCATCGCTTATACAAGACACAGTTCATTCGTATGCCGACTTGATCCATCATGTGGAGGCATAAATATCAACAGACGAAGCTATCAACACCCATAGGAAGTAATTTAAGCAACCTTCCAAAAAGCGTAAAAATGCTCATACAATGGTTAACTCATTCTCATAGCAAAAGAAACAATGGAAGAATAGCTTGCCTCTTAGACCTCCATTGCCACAATAGGAGTTTCGACAAGAAGAAGAGTATACACCTCTAAACGTATCTCGAACCAATATACTGATGGTCATTCGAGATCAAGAAAATATTAAGTGGCCTAATCCTTTGAAGCTGAATACAGAAAATCTAGATTGATACTGTCATTTCCACCATAGCCATGGGCACACTACCGAAGCTTGCAAACAACTCAAGGAGGAGATTGAGAGGCTGGTCCGACAAGGATATCTCCGGCAATTCATCCAAAACTCACATGCTCGGGATAAAGCTGACCCTACTGGGGGGCAAAATCAATAATATGAAAGACAACCGTTGAATAATATTTAAATGATTGGTGAGATTAAATGACCATGCACTTTGTGCATTTTTGTTAGTAATAGTACTTATCTTATTTTAGCGTGTGTTTTTATGTTAAATAGGATGTCACTTTAATATCCCTAATATTTTCTTCTAAGTTAAGCATTGTGTTGTCCACGTATGTATAACCTATGTGTTGAATATAATGTAACTTGTATATCCATAAGTCATACTAAGGACTTATTATATTATCTTACAAAGTAATGTGTGGTTCACTCTATTCTAATATTGTCTCCTTATTAAAAAAAATAAAAATTAACAATAAAAAACTATATAGATATGACCTAAGCGTCGGCGGTTAAGCCAACAGCCAGTCAACCCGGCCGACGGGCTAGACTAGCCACCCGCACGCGAGCCAACATTGGCTAGGCATGCGGGTCGGGAGCTCGCTGGTCTAAGCGCGGGTCGCGGGCGGGATGGAGTGCGCAGGCGGCAGGAATGCTGCAGCTAATATGTCCCGACTCATTCCCAGGCCCGATTTTGGCCCCAGAATTGTTTTTCAATATCTTGGACTTAATTTTGACATTTTTAAAGTGATTTGCGACCTCTAAGCCCACGATCGAACTACGTTTGAATTTTAAATCACCCAAAAAATTTCCTACGGGCAACGATGCATATTTTTGAACGTTTGCTGCTTCGACGTCTGAAAATAGGGGGTACCTGATGCACCATCAAAAAATTATCTTAATCGGGCACAAGTCTCGATGCAAAATCAAGTTGGAAACTTCCAAAATTATAATTGGGACCATCCGAACTCCGATTTCAACAAACTTATAGTCTAACTGAATGTCTCAAAAATACGAACCCAACGACACCAAATCCAACCCAATTTGAGCATAATGGGGTCCAAATTAAGGGTTAGAAGCCCTCTTGGAAGGTTCAAACCACAATTTGGATTAATAAATTGTTTTCAAACATAACGTGCTTATAGTCAAACTGAGCGGCTCGACGAGACGAATCCAACGAGCTTAAGATCACAAAAATTTGACATCACTAAGACATTCAATTGTCCATCAAATGGTCCATAATCAAGGGATTCAACATCGACTGTCCATCCAACCACTTCCCATTTACCCTTGATCTCTCAATTATTTACGGGCCATGCCACTTCAGAAATCTATAAATAGATCCCTTATTTCTCTTGAAATGGGATCGAAGCTAGAAGAGAAGAGAATGAAGAATATAATTAAGAGAAGGAAGAAGCTCCTCCTCGACTACCGCCTGAGTTCTGTCGGACCACCATCTGATGTCGTCGCTCTGTCGTACCACCACCTGAGGCCCTCACCTTTGCCAGACCACCGCCTGAGGTCCTCACCTTCGCTGGACCACCACCTAAGGGTCTGAACTCCAGCAGACCACCACTTGAGGCCCTAAAACTCCACCAGACCATCAACTGACGCTAGAGTTCTGCCAAATCAGTGTTGGACTACTAACTGACACCCCAACTTCCAAGTGATGTCAGATTTAACACTAGACTTCAACCATAAGGTTGACATTTGTAATATGATCGCCCTCATGGATGAATCAGCCCAATGTACTCAACTCAATTTCTAGTGAAATCTTTTCAACTAAGCTAGATCCCTTGATTTTTCCCCTTTCTAGGGTTTTCAACATAAAAAATATTGTGTTCTTTGTGTGTGAGTTGAATATTCGTGTAATGCTAAGACGTAAAATTATATTCTATCCCGCAACATATACTATGATTTTTTTCAATTATTTATTTTCTTATTTACACGTCTTCAATCCAGAATCAATCATCGGTGCTAGCTTGCCCCTAATAGTAATCGAATAATTAATTTTAAGCACTAATTTAGTGTTTTCATAAAAACTACAATATTATCCAGCCATTTTTAATGCATTATATATATTAAAAAATATATGATGATAGAGAGAGTCGCCTTAGAGAAGTGTTGTAGAGATGAGAATGCTTAGGTGGATGAGTGGCTTTACCCTTAGAGATAGGATATGAAATGAGCATATACATGAAAAAGTTGGAGTAGTTCTAGCGGAAGATAAGATTAGAAAGAGTCACCTTAGATGGTTTGGTCACATAAAATGACGACCTTTTGATGACCCGGTTAGGAAAATAAAGGTATTAGATTTGACTTATGTTCAGAAAGGTAGAGGTAGACCTAAAAAGAATTGGTTATAAAATATTAGAAATGATTTTTCTTTATTAGATTTAAACAAGAATTTGACTTTTAAAATGACACAATGGAGAAAAAAGATTCATGTAGACCCCACGTAGTAGGATAAAGACTTATTATTGTTGTTGTATATGATGGTAGAGAGTACATTTATTATATTAAGTTTGAAATAGAAAAAATCAATGGGCTGCGTCCCTAGTTCCTCCCCCCTCCCCCCCCCAAAAAAAAATATTAGAAAATATCATGGGATATAATTTGATTGCTATAATTTACTATATAATAGCATATAACAATCATGTCTTTCTCACAATTGAGAAATATGTGATTATATAGATGAATATAATTATCTAATTACCGATAAAAAAAATTCTAAAAACAAACTATTTACAAGCAGACAATTAAAATCTAACGATATGATTATATGCTAATAGTCAAACAATAATAGTTGAATGATAGAAACCTGGCGATTGTAGCGGCTATTGCTAATGGTGGTTGTTAGTCTTTATCATAAAAAATTGCTATAGAGTTGTTTAGCTCTCTCAGCTATTGATTCTGCCCTTCATGGAGAAAATGAGTCCCTATTTATAGCATTTTTGTTAGAGACATTTTGGCAAAACACACAATCATAAGGTTTAATTTGCCCCTCCATCATTAATCATTTATTAAATATATGATTGTCTTAATGACAACATAACTGAATGATCTTAGAATTGTTAGATTTGTCTTATCAAGCTGCTTGATTTAATTACAAACACATAATATATGAAGACTATTTGGTTCCTCAATCAATGTTCAAAAGTTTTCAAATATGTTTCACGTATAATCGAAATTCATTTGGAGTCAGATTAAATCATATATGATGTCAATGAGTTCTTCTCATCGACAAAGGCGAATCCAGCATTTTTTTAGGGCGGACAAACTCAATGTATAAAAAATAAATACAAATATATATATATTATTGCGCTCTTTTCTCTTAAAAAAGGAAGGCGTCAAGGACTCAAGCGAGAGTTAGGCAAATGCTTTAGATTAGGGGAAAAAATAAATTTAGGATCCGCCCCAGCTCATCGAGATGTTCCGAAATCAAAATTATGTTAATCTTGGAGTTAATTTTGAAAAAAATTAATTTAAATATTATATGAAGATTTGTACAAAATAATTTTTTTCAACCCTTATATCTATAGCTGTATAATGTTTTTTTTTTTTAAATTAAAAAATTGGCTAACCACCAACTTTCTCGATCATTGCACAATCAGATTGACGTAAACATAATGTGCACAAATGATTCCTCTATACAAACTAGCCTATCATTGATATTTTAATTTGTACAAATTAATGATAAATCTGATATGATCATAAGAAGGCAAAATTAAATTATTTATTAAATAATTAAAATGACAAGATAAAAATAAAATTACGTGAATATATTTATATTTTGTTAAAGAAATAAAATAATAAGAGACTGTGGGCGTCGATCAGCTGATTCAATTAATAATTACTTCAAAAATTAATTTGCAAGATATTCAGTTCGTATCCCATTTATAATTAATTAAATAAAAAAATAGAAAGATGTCATAATCGCGCTTAGTAGACTTTGCACTAAAATTTAGGAAATTGTCATTTCTTGTTACCAAAAAGTGGAGCTCTTAATAGGCAAAATTTTCTCTGGTTAGATAGTGGGCATTATTTTGATTATTTGGGCACATCATACATCACAAATAGGCTGAAAGTAGTATGTGAGTCAAATAGATTCATGAGTTGATTTATTAATTGAATGATTAACAATACAACTCGAATGATTAACACAATCTAATTCACACAGACCAACAAATTAGATAGAGGTAATTGCATCTATGCAATTATTATTACAATGGAAATCTAAAATATCATTTTTCTTATTTAATATTTTCATTTCTATGCTATTTAACATTTAAATGAGTAGTTAATTTTTAAATAATTAACTAGTAAAATATAAACATCAAGTCATCAAGTGATGTGCTTTCACACTTTGAAAATAATTTTTTTAATATGAGCGTTCAAACTTCAAACATAAATTTAAAATATGAGGATTTGATCCATGTTTTTTTATAATAACTTTTAAAGTTTTAATACTGATATGTCGTCAAAAAATGATCTTGACCGGGCATAAATCTCGATGCAAAATCAAGTTGGAAACTTTCGAAGTTAAAATTGGGACCATCCGAATTCCGATTTAAGCAAACTTATAGTCAAACTAAGCGTCTCGAGAATACGAACCCAACGACACCAAATCCAACCCAATCCGAGCCCAAATGGGTCCAAATCAAGGGTTAGAAGCGCTGTTGGATGGTTCAAACTACAATTTGGATTGCTAAACGATTTCCAAACATACGTGCTTATAGTCGAATTGAGCAACTCGACGAGATAAATCCAACAAGCCTAAGATCACCAAATTCTGACATCACTAAGACATTCAAGTGTCCATCAAACGATCCATGATCAAGGGATTCAACATCAGCCGTCCATCCAACCACTCCCCATTTACACTTGATCTCTCACCTATTTATGGGTCATGCCACTCCAAAAATTTATAAATAGACTTCTAATTTCTCTTGAAAAGGGACCCCAAGAAAGAAGAGCAGAAGAGAAGAAAAAGAAGAAGAGAAGGAATAAGCTCTTCCTCTACCACCGCCTGACGTCGTTGCTCCACCGGACCACCACATGAGGCCCTCACCCTCGTCGGACAACCTCCTGAGGCCCTCACCTTCGCCGGACCACCACCTGAGACCCTCACCCTCACCGGACCACCACATGAGGCCCTCACCCTCGCCTGACCACCACTGAGGCCCTCACCCTCGTCGGACCACCACCTGAGGCCCTCACCTTCGTCGGACCACCACTTGAGGCCGGACCACCACTTGAGGCCCTCACTTGCGCTGGACCACCATCTAAGGGTCTGAACTCCGCCAGACCATCAACTTACACCAGAACTCTTCCAAGTTACTGTCTAACTACTAACTGATGCACCAACTTCCAAGTGACGTCATATTTAACACTATAATTCAATCATACGGTTGACATTTGTAATCTGATGGCCCTCTAGGACGAGTCAGCACACTCTGCTCAACTCAAATTCTAGTGAAATCTTTTCAACTAGGCTAGACACCGTGGTTTTTTTCCCTTTCCAAGTTTTTCCACATAAAAAATCTTATGTTCTCTGTGTGTGAGATGGATATCGGTGCTAAGACGTAGAATTACAACTCTATCGCCACGTATATTCTAGCCCGTAACAAATACTAAGAAAACTAACTCTTACAAAAAAAATCATAATTCTATGTTGAAAATTTTGAATATTAACACATGAATTTGATGTTGAAGTGAATCTAAATAATTTTTTTTTAATTATCAATTAAATTACTTTACACTCTCACACTATGAATTCTAAAGCTCTCAAATTATGTGTGTGTGTGAATTAATTATTAAATTTTTTCAAATTCAAATTTATCTATTGGGGTTTGGTCTAGGTTTAGGTCAGTTGTTTCACAAAGGCATCTCAACAATGTAAATCCCTATATATAAATGTTATAGGTTGTTGTATTGAGGAACCCAATTGATGGAATTAAATCAATAAAGCTCCATTCATGTATCTATTCTTCCCTCTCTCCCTTCACCCGCCTCTCTCTCTCATCCATGAATCCTCTTCCTCATTTCAAGAATTATTAATTAGTGGTATCAGAGCATGCTGGAGGAGCAAGTCTCTTCTAATCAAAAAGATGTTGTTGGTCTGTCGGTAATGATCACGTGTAAGTAGTGAGCGAGGAAGAGGTTGGTGTCAGGCTTACGTATGGTATGTGCGATCGAACGTAAAAGGGCTAATTTCATTCACGTAAGGTGGAGGAAAGAGGAGGCGCAACTTTGGTTATTGGCTTGTTCGCGTTAGGCGGAGTCAAAAGGCATGGGTGGAAGCCAGTGTGGGAGGCGGAGTCGGGATTGGGTTTCATGAGCTTGCAAGAGGTGGAATATAAGGCAATGTAGGAGGTATGGAGTGAGTTCGCCGTGCGTGGGAGGTGGTACGGAGGCCGTAGAGTGGGAAATGCATGCGATTAATGGCAAGCTCGTGCAAGGCAGAGTGGATTGGGCGCATCGCGGGATGAATGCTTGGGGAGAGGGCCCAATGCGCCGGAAGCAAGCCAATGGTACAAAGCTGATGTTGTGCTAGCATGTGTATGAGAACAAGAATGTTGTTATTGTTAAAGACCAATTTAGAACTTTTTGAGGTAAAGTTCAGATCTTTTGAGGTAAAGTTCAGAAAAGAGAAAATCAACAAACAGGATCATCAATTTTGGTGTGTCGGAGCAACGGAGACAAAGCAGTGGATCAAAGAACCTGGAGACAGCAAGTTGGTCATAAGATGTGGAATTTCACTGTCAGACGGGCTCGGGAGATGTTGCAAATTGGAGCGCGCCTGAGTACTCAGAGAAGATGCGCGAGCGGAGGGTGCTCGATGCTCGAGCACGGGCGTGCTACGCAGGAACAAGTGCCTGGACCAAAAGCGCACATGATATGTTAATGCACAAGACACGGAAGTGTGGATACGAGAGGAACAACAACAGGTGTATGCGCACATGGTTTAGAATGCATGGGTGCGCGAGATGGAGATGTGGATCAGAACGCACAGTGGAGGTTTGACATGGAGGCCGGACGCAAGTGAGATTGGGCTTGGCTCGGCTCGGCGGATTTGCTCGTGGAGTTAGTGTCATACAGATTGCATCAAGTCCAAGTTCTTGTGAACAAGTGACTCTTTGATCTTTAATTACAAAATCTAAATCAATGTGGAGATTGTTAGGTTTTGATCTAGTTTTAGATTAGTTGTTCCGTAAAGACATCTCACCAATGTAAATCCCTATATATAAATGTTATAGGTTCATGTATTGGGGAACCTCATTGATGGAATTAATTCAATGAAGCTCCATTCATGTATCTATTATTTCCTCTCTCCCTTCCGTGCCTCTTTCTCTTATCCAAGGATCCTCTCACTCTTTCTAGAACAGTTAACATCATCCAAGAATTTTTTTTTCCTTGTAAATTCTGAGTGATTTTTAGTTTGAAAGAATTTTATCTTCTAAATTAGTGTAATATAGTTATTTATATGTTATTTATTTAAAAATCAAGTTAAAACATTTTAAATTTATTCTAAATATTTTATTAAGACATTGTGACATAAATATTTTGAAGGGGAAGAAGTCATGTGTTTCTTTACTTTTTTGACACATTTGAACTGTTTGATTATTTGTAGAGCTAACAAACAGTTGAGAGTAATTAATAAAATGATAACACAAATAGCTCACGTTATTCATGAGTGTCCCGTCACCTTTTACACCTGCTTAATTAAATAATATTTATTTTAAAGATACGTTTAACCATTTTTGTGGGACCCACCCAAAATTTGTATCAGGGCCAATTCATTAATTTTAATGTATAATGTTTATTTAAATATTAGAATGTATTATAAATGTTTTACATTTTTATATAAAAATAAGATTTTTTTAATTTAAAAAAAATTAAAGCCATTACTTTTTTTTATAAAATTTAAATGTCTATATTTATTTTATAAAAAATGTTATTGCTTTGAATTAATATGTTACTTCTTTATTTTTTGTATGCTCAATTAGTCAATTAGAAAAAAAATTGAGAAAAAATATGTCATGATATGTTGATAAATATTAAATTAAGATGCGCTTAAGGCTTCTTTTGAATGGAAGTTTTTTGTGCTTATTCTATTTTGAAACGACAAATTCATTTCTTCTTTACTGTTTGGTTCGTCAAATCAAGTTCCCAATAACTCCATTTGTTTCATTTTTCTGCTGTTTTGAGAAAGCTTTTTATATATGCTTCTCTGGTAGAAAACTTCATTTTCTGAACCAATGTTTCTTAAAACTATTTTTTGCATACAAAAGTGCAAAAAACATTCCTTTGTGGATTTTAACCAAAAAAAAAAAACACATAAAAGCCATTCGAATTCCTTTGAGATTATCATTATATTCAAAGAGTTTGCATTCTACTACTCTTAAAATAAATAGTACAACTTTGAGGCTTCATTTGAGTCATTTTCGTACTTTTTTTAAAGTAAATTTTTAATATAAAAATTTTAAATTTTAAATTAAAATTTTTTTTAAGAAGCAATAAAAAAATCGTACTAAAAAAAGTTTAAAACTCATTATAATGTAATTTATTAAAATATTTTGGCATAATTTTAAACATAAAGAGTGATTGATGCATAAATCTACAAGAAAAATGCGCCCCACCAATCAATGTACGACTACTCAATCATAATCATCCAAATATGAAGAAATTTGAGTCTTATTTAATTATAGAGATGATCACTATCATCATAATTATAAACTAATGGTTCCAAAAAAAAAAATCAAATGATTTTTTAGAGTTAATTTTTAGTGAGAAGACACATCTTACTTTGTTATTTGAAAAAAAAAAATTATATGCTCCACAAGATTGTCATTTTTATCTTACATGGATTAATTATTTAGATTATTATAAAGTACCATTTATTTTAACTTAAGATATTGGAGAATGCACATAAAAAATATAATATAAATTTGCATTCTTTATTAAAAATCAAGTCAAAATATTATTTTCAAATTTTTTATTTTCATTTTTGTTAATGCTCAATAAGAAAACCTTTAAAAAAATCGATAAAATTCCTTCCAAAATGATACTTAGACATTTTCTTAAAATCAAAATTATTTTTATAAAATCAATTTGTTCTATAAATACTTATTTACTATTATCATCATTTGAAATTAAAAAATTAAGTTCTATTTAAATTTAAAAAAAGATCTAAAAATAAATAATAATATCTAATAAAATGTAAAAACTCGTTATTAGACATATATAAATTCTAGGGGGATTTACATACATATCATTTTATTTTATACTATTTACATATCTAATACTAAAAATTTTAATATTACATTCCTATCCCTCATAAATTTTTAATATCAAATATATCACTCTTATATCTCATTATTATAACTCATAGTATCATATAAATTTTGATATTTCATTTCATGCATCTATTTTTGTTCTATAGATGGTAGATATGTAATATTAAAATTTTAGGAATTAGATATATAAATCCCCCTATATTCTAATGTAAAAAAGGGAAAAAAAAATATTACACAAGATATTATTTTGAGATCTTTGATAAACTAATAAAAAATTCCTTATATTTTTTAGTCCAATTTACTCCGAAGGAGAGTAGATCCAAGCAAAAAAACCACAATAAAGATTCTAACACAACATGTGAGCAGACAGATGGCTCCATTGTGGTCACATATTGCTTTTAAATATCAGCCAGTCCTTCCATCCCTTCATCTCCCCCATCTTGTTATCATCCTTTCACTCTCCAGAAGAACATTTTTTCCTTCTTTCTTTCCTTCCCCTTCCTGACATGCTTCCAAGAACCAGCAGTATCTTCCACTTTGAGGAGGAGGAGGAGGAAGGAGAAGGGGAAAGGGGAAATGAGCTCATTAATGGAGGAATTCTCTCGAGAAAAACAGCTGGAAAAGACCTCGTTGGCCTTCAGATCCTCATATCAGAACCTGACCAGGAAGCTAATAATAATGTTGTGATCAAGTCATCCAAGAAGAAGATCTGCAAGAAACCAGAGATTGTTTCTGTAGATTTCCTCAAGTTCTGCTTCATGTGCAGTAAGGAGCTAAGCCTTCAAAAAGAGGTTTACATGTATAGGTATGGTTCGTAAGTATAAAAGCTCTGTTTGGTTTCAAGGAATTGAAAGAGATGAAATGGAAGGAAGATATCGATGGTGAAAAAACTGAAATGAAAGCAGTCTGCTTAAGAAGAAATTGAGTGTTTTTTGTTTCTTTTGAGGAGAAGATTTAGGAGTAGTCACAATTATAATTTCATAATCTTTTCATCTCAGGATTGTGAAGGAAATTGTTCATAGAAAAATATTTTATTATTATTTTTTATAATATAAGTTATCTATTAATTTTATTTTATTTTTTCTTTATCAACTATATATATAACATTTAAGTCTTAGATACTAATAAAATTAACATTTAAAGGCTTCTATTTATAATTCTGCTGGTTAAATTTTGACGAGAAAAATCAAAATTTCAACTTTTTTGTAATTATCTGTTAAATTCTTTATGAATTAAGTATATAACCTTCAAATACTTAAATTTGACATTTTAAAAATTAAGAAAAATATATATAATCGTACGCATATAAATATCTTTTTTTTAGTCTTTAACATAAGGGGTTTTCATGTTATAACCTTTCTTGCAAGCAACTGAGTGCCTGCTTAGCGTAAAATTTTTAGTTTGCTTTTCAGATCGAAATCACACTTCTGCTCAGCTAATATTTTTTTGATATTTTCTAGATTTTTTTTAGAAAATTATTTTTTATAACTAAGACTTCATTTGGGACAGCTTTCATACTGCTTTCTAAAACAATTTTTAGTAATTATTTTATTAACTATAATTTTTTTACTAAAAAGCCGCTTTTGAAAGCATAAGAAAGTTATTCCAAATGAAGCTTAAGGACTGCTTTCTTATTGCTTCATAAATCAACTTTTATAGTATAAAATTTTAAATTTTTATAAAAAAAAATTGTTTTAAAAAGTAGCAAAAAAATCATCTCAAACGAAGTCGGGCAACTTTCTTAATGCTTTATTAAAAAACCTTTTAATTAAATTTTTTTTAATAAAAATTTATTTTAGAAAGAATAAAAAAATGTCTCAAATTAAGGCTTCGTTTGGGGCGGCTTTCTTACTGCTTCTTAAAGCAGCTTTTTAGTAAAAAAAATTAATTTTTATACTAGAAAATATTTTTCAGTAGCAGTAAGGGAAGTCATCCCAAACGAAGCAGTAAGGAAGTCATCCCAAACGAAGCCTAAGTCTAAGATTTCGTTTGGGATGATTTTCTTATTGCTTCTCAAAGTAGTTTTTTAATACAAAATTTTAAATTTTGGTATTAAAAAATTGCATTAAGAAGCAATAATAAAGCCATCCAAAACGAAGCCTAAATTTCCAAATGTGTAGGGGCAATAAGAAAGTTGCTTTAGATTTTATTTGAGACCGATTTGTTTTTATTTTTAAATATTTTTATTATTATTATTTATATCTAAATAATTTTAATTTTAACTCAGGGGTGATCAAGGATTTTGCAGCCTGGAATGCCGGAGCAAGCAAATTTTGCAAGATGAGAGAAGAGAATTCAATGCTCCAACAAGACAGCGCTTCAGGATGCCTAATCGTCATCATATGGGATCCAAAATTCAGGAATCTAATGGGAGGGCGAAGATCACTGTTTCTGCTTGAATTAACCTCATAGGTTTTTTTTTGGGAAGCCTCTGGAAAATATAATGTAACTTGAGCTTTTACTTAAACACAACTCTCCTTGGCCTATTGGTTGAGAGCTTAGGCTTTCAATTAAGAGGTCTACGGTTCGAGTCTTTGTGTATGCGTTGTGTGTGTGAGTTTGTCTTAAATGACCTAAATGTCAAAAAAAAAAAAAAAAAGCTTTTACTGAAGACTGGAAATGCTACTGTGCATATGAAGTATTATGTCTGCTTAGCATGTTGAAAATTTAATTTATGGCTTTATTTGGAAATGTTTTTTTTTTTTCTGCTTTGTAAAGTTGTCAAAGAAAAAGTAATTTCTTAAAGCTATCGTAGAAAGTAACGTCATGAGCTCGAGCGTGCGTCTTATTGGTAGACGCGAAGCAATTCCTCCCGGTGGCTCACGTTCGAAGCCCCTAACATTAAAAAAAAAAAAAACTTTGTAGTAAAAAGATTTAAGAAAGCAATAAAAATAATAGTTAAAAATAAATTGTGATTGCAATCGAAAAAGTAAAATAGTAAAAAAGTTATCTCAAATGAAGATTTCGTTTGGGATAATTTTCTTGCTATTTTTTAATGCAGCTTTTTAGAGTTGGAAATTTTTATACTAAAAATTATTTCAGAAATCAGCAAGAAAGTTATCACAAATGGAGCAGAAGTTTCTTAAAAATATATGTTTGGAAAAAAAAAATTAGCACTATACAGTTTGTTTTTTGTAATAAAAGCAAAAAAATTCAGGAGTTTCACTTCCAACTTGATGTGGAACCGGTGAGGAAACCTTCGATCAACCTGCAACTGAAGACCACAAACACAAAGCAATGGCAATGGAACAGTAACTGATATTGATAATCGGAAAAAACTAGCTATCTTCCTCCTTACATCAGCTTAATATGCTATCACCTAAATTAAAAAGAGGGTAGTACTGTAATTAACTAGTAAAGTAATAATTAAAAAGCAAGCATAAAGCCTCAGGTAAAAAGCTGCTGGAACGACTCAGCCAGTGGACACGTTAGCAGACCGTTAGAGGCGTTCTGGTATACCACTCCCTTGCCTGGTAAATGACACCACATCAGGTGCCACCGGCTGCAGAAAATTCAGGTTCTACCTGAATGTGAGGTTCACCGGAATCATCCCGGGGATGGTAGGGGAAAATATCAGCAACATTAAAGGTCTTGGACGTGCGCATGGTCTCTGGTAAGTCAACGACATAAGCATTGTCGTTAATACGTCGAAGGATGGGTACTGGGCCGAACTTGCGTGGGCTTAATTTGGAGTGAGTTCCCACAGGAAATCGTTCTTTACTGAGCCAGATGAGCACCAGATCTCCCGGTTGAAAAGATACATGCCTTCGATGAGTATCAGCAGCCTTCTTATACGTAGAATTGGAAGAAACAAGTTTTAGGCGCACGTCTTCGAGGATCGACTGGTAGTGATTGGTCAATGCAACAGCAGATTTGTTGGCACATTTCGGTAGAATGGCTATGTCAAACAAGTGATTGGGGGCCTTTGTATAAACAATTGCAAACGGGCTCTGTCCTGTTGATCGATTTGGCATAGAGTTAAACGCAAACTCAGCTTGGCTGAGAGTGTTCTCCCACTGCTTTGGCTTATTCTGTACTAAACATCGTAGCATGTTACCAAGTGTACGATTAATGACTTCAGTCTGTCCATCAGACTGGGGGTGATAAGCAGAGCTAAGGTTTAGCGACGTGTGGAGACGCTTCCATAACTCACGCCAGAAATGGCTCACAAATTTGACGTCTCGATCCGACGTAATACTTCTTGGTAGGCCGTGTAAGCGTACAATTTCGTTAAAAAACAAGCGCGCTACATTGACAGCGTCAAGAGTCTTTTTGCAGGCCACAAAATGAGCCATTTTTGAAAAACGATCAACAACAACCATAATAGAGTCAGCTCCTCGTTGTGTCCTTGGCAGGCCCAATACAAAATCGATGCTAATGTCCTCCCAAATCGAATCAGGAACTGGTAGAGGGGTATATAGACCTGTATTTTTCTTTGTGCCTTTGAATTCCTGGCAGATAGCGCACCGTTCAATGAACCGGGAGACATCACGGTGAAGTTTTGGCCAAAAAAACCTGGCCTTGAGCTGTTGCACCATTTTTTCTCGGCCTAGATGAGCTGCCAATCCCCCAGCGTGGGCTTCTTTCACCAACTGTTGCCTATATGAAGAATCAGGTATACATAGAACATTACCTTTAAATAAATACCCGTGCCTGAGAGAGTATTCTGAAACCAGCTGCATTGCAAGGCACTGCTTCCATATGAAGGAGAAATCAGGATCTTCGGCGTAAAGTTCTTTGAGACATTCAAGACCGGTGAGTTCCGTCTGGAGCTGTGTTACCAAAGCAGTTCGTCTACTAAGTGCATCAGCTACTCTATTTTGATTACCAGACTTGTGCTTCAGGACGAACGTGAACTTCTGAAGGAAGAGGATCCACCGTGCATGCATTCTGTTGATTGTTTTTTGGCTGTTAAGATATTGTAGTGCCTTGTGATCACTACTCAATATAAAGTCTTGGTGCAGGAGGTAATGCTCCCAATGCTTGAGAGCTCGCACCACCGCATAGAGCTCTTGCTCGTAGACAGTCCACTTCTGCCTGGCGGTGCTTAGTTTTTCGCTAAAGAATTCTACGGGCCGCTCGGATTGAGACAAAACTGCTCCTATGCCGACGGTAGAGGCATCCGTGTCAACTTGAAAAGGCAGCTCAAAGTTGGGTAACGTAAAAACAAGGGCGGCACATAGCGATTGTTTCATTGTATCCCAACTTCTTTGGCGTTCTTCATTCCAAGAGAATTTCTTGGCCTTTAAGCAGTCGGTGATAGGCGCCATGATGATACTAAATCCGCGGATGAATCGTCTATAGAAGTTAGCAAGACCGTGGAAACTTCGGACATCAAATAGGCTGCGGGGAACTGGCCAGTCTCGGATAGCCGCAATCTTGTTGGGATCGGTCGCCACTCCAGCTGCAGAGATAACAAATCCCAGGAAATAGACTTTCTCCATTCCAAATTCGCATTTGGACGGGTTCAAATAAAGCTGATGAATTTTCAGTGTCTATAACACCTTTGTGAGGAGTTGAAGATGCTCTTCGAACGATGGGCTGTAGATCAAAATATCATCGAAATAAACAACACAAAAGCGGTTAAGATGTTCCTTAAGTACCTCGTTCATTAATCGCATGAATGTGGCCGGTGCATTGCACAACCCAAATGGCATGACTCGCCATTCGAACAAGCCCTGTTTCGCCTTGAATGCCGTCTTCCATTCATCCCCTGGACGAATACGTATTTGATGGTATCCACTGCGGAGGTTGAGCTTAGAGAAAAACTTAGATCCCGCTAGCTTATCCAGCATTTCCTTAATGCGGGGTACAGGGAAGCGAAATTTGGTAGTGATTTTGTTGATAGCCCTGCTATCTATACACATTCGCCATTTATTATCCTTTTTCGGAACGAGTAGTGCCGGCACAGCGCAGGGGCTGAGACTGGGCTGAATGAACTTTTGCTTTAATAAGTTGTCGACCATTTCCTGCAGAATTTCGTGTTCTTTAGGACTCATCCTATAGTGCGGGAGATTTGGTAAATTAGCACCGGGCGCCAAGTCAATTTGGTGCTGGATCATGCGTATAGGCGGTAGTTCGGAAGGTAAGTCCGAGGGCATAAGATCACGAAATTCCTGCAGCAGTTTGAGAATTTCGGGTGACTGCACCATAGGCGGCACGTCTGGAGGACTGTCGATCGTCACCAATGCATAAATGCACACAGGCTGATCCGACATAAAAACAGGCCCCGATACAATGTTAAGAACAGCCTTGTTATTTCCAGTGCTGTCAACGGGAGTATTAACGTGTGGTAACAGACGCAATTTCCTACCTTTCCATTCAAACGAATAGGTATTATGCCGACAGTCATATACAGCACCGTTATCATATTGCCAGGGACGGCCCAAAATAATATGACAAACGACCATATCAATAACATCACAGAGAACCTCGCAGGTATAATTCCTGCCAATAGAAAAATTAACCCGGCACATGTCCACAACTGAGATTTCTACTCCCTTTTTAACCCAACTAATTTTATAAGGTTGAGGATTTTTTGTAGTTTTGAGCTGGAGGGCCTGTACCAAGGAGCGAGAAACTACATTTTCAGTGCACCCATTATCAATCAGAAGGTCACAAACTCGTTCACCAATGGTACATCTAGTCCGGAAAATGGCATTTCGCTGAGACGACTGTGGACCTCCGAAAGAGCATCGCTCGTGGGGTACGAACGCAGAGGGTACGACCGCACTATCTAGTATGACAAAACCATCGTAGGCCTCTACACTCGACACGAATGGGTCGATGGAAGGGCAAATTGGATCGTGCATACGACTAACCATTGGGGATAGAGGCTTTCACCAACACATCCTCGATGGGTAGCAATATACACGACCTAGTCACGGGTTTCCCCCACCCGAAAAAAGTTCGAATGGGGTTTAGTAGATTGTGGGAACCAAGTTTCCCACGGGAGCAAGCCCCCGTGGTTAATTACATCCCAGGCCGGAGCCCGAGAAAACTCTCGATTAAGGATTATGCATTATCTCTTCCTAAAGCGGGATCAACATGAAGGGGTAGACTAGGAAATCCTACTAAAAAAGGGAGAGAAGGTCCCAAAGGGCTGAATCAGACATGCGTGGCTCATACCAGCATTCGGAGGCTCTAGGGTACTAAATAAAAACTGGAGAAAATAAATCAATCACTCGATCACATGCGTGAGAGAAGAGATGGAGGTGGCGTCATCCTGTGACGCAAATAAGTAGGATTTAGAGTCCCTGAAAAGAATGAACCTACCTACTATTTTAGGCATACTACGAGACCGAGTGTAGTAGCCTCGAACCCTAAATCTAGATTGGACTTAGTGTTCGACACACACTAAGACCAGTGTCCTAGCTAATGCGATGCAAAGAACCTGGACTTACCCCGGCCTGGATGGGGGAGCCAGCTAACCACCTAATCGATTTAAAACCATGCTATCAAGTCAATTATGAAAGATGGGTGGGTGGTATAGTTTTTAGAAACAGGACCGACATCTAGAAATTTTCCTAAGTGGTCCTGGACTTATGTAGGTTAGATGCTCCTTGCTAATGCAATTAAATTTTAATTAGTTGGTTACTAATGCAATGCATGCTAGTTAAAATGTCAGCTCATGAATGCTATAGAATTTAAAAAAAAAACAGGCTTATAAAAATAATTTTTTTGAAAAGACTGGGTCTCCCTAGGTCCGGCACTTCATCCTCATAGGCCAGATTATCCGGACTCAACCCGCAGGCAGGGAGATGTCTTATAGCAAGGAAAGAAAAATGCAGTAATATGCATGCGACCCCGAACG
>NW_021319360.1:817756-829339 GCF_001605985.2 Dendrobium catenatum | reverse complement strand
TATATATATTGGGACATTAGGCCATTTAAGTCAAACTCACACACACAACGCATACACATGGACTCGAACCTTGAACCTCTTAGTTGTAAGCCTAAGCATTCAACCAATAGGCCAAGGGGAGTTGTGTAAATAGTATATATTAATTTGTCAATTTCTGGTGTGGAACCGGTGAGGAAACCTTCAATCGACCTGCAACTGAAGACCACAAGCACAAAAACGATGGCAATGGAACAATAACTGATATTGATAATCGGAAAAAACTAGCTATCCCTTTCCTTACATTCGCTTAATATCTATCATCTAAATTAAAAGAGGACAGTACTGTAATTAACTAGTAAAGTAATAATTAAAAAGTAAGCATAAGGCCTCAGGTAAAAAGCTGCTGGAACGACTCAGCCAAAATGGACACGTTGGCAGACCATTAGAGGCATTCTGGTATACCACTCCCTTGCCTGGTAAATGATACCACATCAGGTGCCACCGGCTGCATAAAATTCAGGTTCTACCTGAATGTGAGGTTCACCGGAATCATCCGGGGGATGGTAGGGGAAAATATCAGCAACATTGAAGGTCTTGGACGTGCGCATGGTATCTGGTAAGTCAACGACATAAGCATTGTCGTTAATACGTCGAAGGATGGGTACCAGACCGAACTTGCGTGGGCTTAATTTGGAGTGAGTTCCAACGGGAAATTGATCTTTACTGAGCCGGATGAGTACCAGATCTCCCGGTTGAAAAGATAAATGCCTGCGATGACTATCAGCAGCCTTCTTATACGTAGAATTGGAAGAAACAAGTTTCAGGCGCACGTCTTCGAGGACCGACTGGCAGTGATCGGTCAATGCAGCAGCAGATTTGTTTGCACATTTCGGTAGGATGGCTATGTTAAACAAGTGATTCGGGGCCTTTGTATAAACAATTATAAACGGGCTCTGTCTTGTTGATCGATTTGGCATGGAGTTAAACGCAAACTCAGCTTGGCTGAGGGCGTTCTCCCACTGCTTTGGCTGATTCTGTACTAAACATCGTAGCATGTTACCAAGTGTACGATTAATGACTTCCGTTTGTCCATCAGATTGGGGGTGATAAGCAGAGCTAAGGTTTAGCGATGTGTGGAGACGCTTCCATAACTCACGCCAGAAATGGCTCACAAATTTGACGTCTCGATCCGACGTAATACTTCTTGGTAGGCCGTGTAAGCGCACAATTTCATTAAAAAACAAGCGCGCTACATTGACAGCGTCAAGAGTCTTTTTGCAGACCACAAAATGAGCCATTTTTGAAAGACGATCAATAACAACCATAATAGAGTCAGCTCCTCGTTGTGTTCGTGGCAGGCCCAATACAAAATCGATGCTAATGTCCTCCCAAATCGAATCAGGAACTGGTAGAGGGGTATAGAGACCCGTATTTTGCTTTGTGCCTTTGAATTCCTGGCAGATAGCACACCGTTCAATGAACCGGGAGACATCATGGTGTAGTTTTGGCCAAAAAAATCTCGCCTTGAGCTGTTGCACCGTTTTTTCTCGGCCTAGATGAGCTGCCAATCCCCCAGCGTGGGCTTCTTTCACCAACTGTTGCCTATATGAAGAATCAGGTATGCATAGAACATTACCTTTAAATAAGTACCCATGCCTGAGAGAGTATTCTGTGACTGGCTGCATTGCAAGGCACTGCTTCCATATGAGGGAAAAATCAGGATCTTCGGCGTAAAGTTCTTTGAGACATTCAAGACCGGTGAGTTCCGTTTGGAGCTGTGTTACCAAGGCAGTTCGTCTACTAAGTGCGTCAGCCACTCTATTTTGATTACCAGACTTGTGCTTCAGGACGAACGTGAACTTTTGAAGGAAGAGGATCCACCGTGCGTGCATTCTGTTGATTGTTTTTTGGCTGTTAAGAAATTGTAGTGCCTTGTGATCACTACTCAGTATAAAGTCTTGGTGCAAAAGGTAATGCTCCCAATGCTTGAGAGCTCGCACCACCGCATAGAGCTCTTGCTCGTAGACAGTCCACTTCTGTCTGGCGGTGCTTAGTTTTTCGCTAAAGAATTCTACGGGCCGCTCGGATTGAGACAAAACTGCTCATATGCCGACTGTAGATGCATCTGTGTCAACTTGAAAGGGCAGCTCAAAGTTGGGTAACGTAAGAAAAGGGGCGGCACATAGCGATTGTTTCATTGTATCCCAACTTCTTTGGCGTTCTTCATTCCAAGAGAATTGCTTAGCCTTTAAGCAGTCGGTGATAGGCGCCATGATGATACTAAACCCACGGATGAATCGTCTATAGAAGTTAGTAAGACCGTGGAAACTTCGGACATCAAACAGGCTGCGAGGAACCGGCCAATCTCGGATAGCCGCAATTTTGTTGGGATCGGTCGCCACTCCAGCTGCAGAGATAACAAATCCCAGGAAATAGACTTTCTCCATTCCAAATTTGCATTTGGACGGGTTCAGATAGAGCTGATGAAATTTCAGTGTCTGTAGAACCTTTGTGAGGTGCTGAAGATGCTCTTCGAACGATGGGCTGTAGATCAAAATATCATCGAAATAAACAACGCAAAAACGATTAAGATGTTCCTTGAGTACCTCGTTCATTAATCGCATGAATGTGGCCGGTGCGTTGCACAACCCAAATGGCATGACTCGTCATTCGAACAAGCCCTGTTTCGTCTTGAATGCCGTCTTCCATTCATCCCCTGGACGAATACGTATTTGATGGTATCCACTGCGGAGGTCGAGCTTAGAGAAAAACTTGGATCCCGCTAGCTTATCCAGCATTTCCTCAATGCGGGGTACAGGAAAGCGAAATTTGGTAGTGATTTTGTTGATAGCCCTGCTATCTATACACATTCGCCATTTATTATCCTTCTTCGGAACGAGTAGTGCCGGCACAGCGCAGGGGCTGAGACTGGGCTGAATGAGCTTTTGCTTTAATAAGTTGTCGACCATTTCCTGCAGAATTTCGTGTTCTTTAGGACTCATCCTATAGTGCGGTAGATTTGGTAAGTTAGCACCAGGCGCCAAGTCAATTTGGTGCTGGATCATGCGTATAGGCGGTAGTTCGGAAGGTAAGTCCGAGGGCATAAGCTCACGAAATTCCTACAGCAGTTTGAGAATTTCGAGTGACTGCACCACAGGCGGCACTTCTGGAGGACTATCTATGGTCACTAATGCATAAATGCACACAGGCTGATCCGACATAAAAACAGGCCCCGATACGATATTAAGAACAGCCTTGTTTTTCCCAGTGCTGTCAACGGGAGTATGAACGTGTGGTAACAGGCACAATTTCTGACCTTTCCATTCAAACGAATAGGTATTCTGCCGACAGTCATATACAGCACCGTTATCATATTGCCAGGGACGGCCCAAAATAATATGACAAACGTCTATTTCAATAACATCACAGAGAACCTCGCAGGTATAATTCTTGCCAATAGAAAAATTAACCCGGCACATGTCCACAATTGAGATTTCTACTCCCTTTTTAACCCAACTAATTTTATAAGGTTGTGGATTTTTTGTAGTTTTGAGTTGGAGGGCCTGTACCAAGGAGCGAGAAACTACATTTTCGGTGCACCCGTTATCAATCAAGAGGTCACAAACTCGTCCACCGACGGTACATCTAGTCCGGAAAATGGCATTTCGCTGAGACGAAGTGGGTTGTCTGGGCGCCAATAGCAATCTTTCTAAGATACAGACAACAGCTTCGCCGTCGTCAGGTGCAAGTTCTTCGATACCATCATCGAATTCTACTGCAATCCTGTCTTCAGGATCCTCATTATCTCCTTTAACTATCTGAAGTTGTGGCCTCGTCGGGCACTCGTTAGACTTGTGCCCGGGCTGAAAACAACGGAAGCATTTCAAGTTTGTTGGCTTAACATATGGATTGTCTCGTGGTGGTTGGCGAGGCTTGAATGGCGCCTTGTTGTCAGAAACGGGCGAATTGTCGGTGCCCGCAGAAATTCCGGGAGGTGTGACTTTGTTAGGAGCATAATTGCGAGAATCACTGGACTGGTCAGGAGGTGGTCGCCTATTCGAATAAGACTTAGAATGTCTGGACAGTTGTAATTCCGCTTTGAGTGCAAAATTCACCGCCTGCGATAGTGTCCATAGGGAATTAAGCTGCAGTTTGTCTTGTACAGAATCTCTCAGTCCGCCCGTATATCTTGCCACAAGCTGATTCTCTGATTCTCGTAGGTTATTTCGAGCACTTAATCTGTAGAACTCCTCGGTATAATCGCTTACAATTCTCGAACCTTGAGTGCAATGCTGATACTGGTGAAAAAGCATCTGCTCATAATCGGATGGGAGGAAGTGACTCCTCATGAGCTGTTTCATTCGGTGCCAATTTCGAACAGCTCCCCGTCCCTCGCGGTGTCTATTTTGTTGCAACTGCATCCACCAAGCACTAGCCCCCCCTTTCAATTGACACGCCACGTACTTAACCTGTTTCTCCGGTGGAATCTCCATGTAATCGAAGAATGTTTCGACAGCTCGCTCCCAATCCAGGTAATCTTCAATATGAAGCCGTCCTTCAAAAAAGGGAATATCAATTTTCACACGAAACTCACCGTGGTGCATCGGCGCTCTATCCCGCATTCGTCGAGCTCCTTGACGCTCGCCATATATTCGTTCCCCCTGTTCGAACATGTCGCCTCCCGTCTGCTTTCCCTCGTCATCCTCTGAATCTGAATAATCAGAGTATACAGTAGGAAGCCCTCGCGGCGTTCGCTCCGCCGTCGCGTGTCCCCGTCGCATCGGCGAGGTGTCTTCGCGCGTGAACCTTCGCCCGCCGGTGGGTACTCCACCGTTCTGCTTCAGCTCCTGAATACTCCTATTTGTTTCTACTGCGAATCGCCGGAACTCGGCAGCAAGGTCCGTCAACTCCTTGGAGATGTAGTTCATAGCGGTTCGCAGATCTTCCTGGCTCCGATCTTCGTCAGGAGCAGCTCTTCGGCTACTCTCGGCCATCTCAGCGACAGTCGGCGATGGGCTCTGATACCAGTTGGTGTGGAACCGGTGAGGAAACCTTCGATCAACCTGCAACTGAAGACCACAAACACAAAGCAATGGCAATGGAACAGTAACTGATATTGATAATCGAAAAAAACTAGCTATCTTCCTCCTTACATCAGCTTAATATGCTATCACCTAAATTAAAAAGAGGGTAGTACTGTAATTAACTAATAAAGTAATAATTAAAAAGCAAGCATAAAGCCTCAGGTAAAAAGCTGCTGGAACGACTCAGCCAGTGGACACGTTGGCAGACCGTTAGAGGCGTTCTGGTATACCACTCCCTTGCTTGGTAAATGATACCACAGCACAACTCATATGTTTTCACAATTTGAATGCATTCAGCTATCAAGATTGGTGGCAAAATGGCTAATAAATTAAAATCCCTTGCCCTAATTTTGTGACAATAAAGCTATTGTGATAAGATCTAAGACGACAATCATGATTGCAAAAAGGCCGTAGCAACAAAAGTTTGCAATAGAAATCTCTGTAGCAAAAAAAGCTTTTTTTCCTATAATGAACTCGGGATTTAGATGTGCAAAGGATGAGAAGAAAGTAAGCTTCGCGATGCTATAGAGATTAGTAATACAATAAAACAGTAGAAATAGGAATTAAAGTAGTGTAAAGTATATAGAGCTGCAAGCGAATCGAACCAAATGTTCGATGAGCTACTCGTTGCTCGGTTCAATTAAAGCTCGTTTGTAATCATTTAACTAACTAAACAAACAAACTTGAACAACATTTTTAATACTCGATCTTTAAATAAACAAGCTTGAACACTCATGTGTTCAGTTCATTTATGTTCACGAACAACATCATTTGAAGCTCACATTTATGTTCACGAACAACATCATTTGAAGCTCGTGAACAAGCTCGACATTAAGCTCGATTCGTGTTTGATTTTGAACTTGTGAATAAGCTCGATAAAAATATTCATATAGATTTGATACGTTATCACAAATTTATCTTGACCGGGCACGAATCTCGAGGCAAAAAGCTAGTTGGAAACTTCAAAAATTAAATTCGAGAAGTAAACTCCAATTTCAGCGAGCTTACAGTCAAAATGAGCGTCTCGGAAATACGAACCCAACGACACCAAATTCAACCCAATCCGAGCCCAAATGGGTCCAAATCAAGAACCCGAAGCATTGTTGGAAGATTCAAATCACAATTTGAGTTACCAAACGGTCTCCGATTTTAACGAGCTTATACTCGAATCGAACGGCTCCTCCTCGACCACCGCCGGAGCTCTTCCTGCCGCCTGAATACGTCGGAACTCTACTGGATTTTCGGGAAACGCCGAGATTTTGCAGAACTTTGTAACTTTGTGAGAAGCTGATTGTAAACCGATCGTCTTGACTTGTAAGACGAATCGGTCTTTGTACTTCAAAACAAACACTAGTGGAATTATTTCATCTGGGCGTGGCCCCGTGGTTTTTTAATTTCCTCTTACGGGTTTTCCACATAAAAATCATGGTGTTCATTCTCTTTTCTGTTTGTGTGCTGAATATTCGTACAACGCTCGGATGCGAATTTATAAACTCTACCGCAGCGTATATTCTAGCCCGCAACAAGATTAATCATATTTTCATTTTAAATAGACAATTGTTTTTATTATAAATTTAATTTCATTTTATTTAATACCTTTAATAGAATGATTTTGTTCAAGAACAAAGGACATTTCACATTTGTTAATATTTGCTAGATTGTTTGTTTAAGATGTTCATGAACAAATTTAAGGTGAATCATAGATTGTTTGTTCATGAACTAGCTCATTTGGTAGCTCATTAGATTTATTCACGAACATAGCTCGTTAATTAAAGCTTGTTTGTTTATAGCTCAATAAGCACTAAACGAACTAGTCATGAACCAAACATGAGCCAAACATGAACACCGTTAATTTAAGCGAATCAAACATGAACACAAACAATAAAGGTCGAATCAATCACAAGCCGAACTTGAACAATCTAATAATAAACGAACTCAAACATGAACACTCATATACTCGGCTCGGTTCGGCTCGTTTGCAGCCCTAAAGGTAGACAAAAGATTAAGGTGGTTTGATCTCTTTGGATCTATGTTCATTGTAGGAAATAGGGTCATAATATTCAAATGTTACAGCTAAGTTCTTTCTAATAAATATGATCAATATATATGGGAAGAATATTACATCAAATTTAGCCTTCGTGACTATCAATTTTTGCAAGAACTAGGCATTTGCTACTGATTGAAAGAGGCATGTGGTCGACACACAACTATTATAAAAGGGTTTATGATGTAAGAACATCTTTAGTTGAATACTCTTTAGGAATAATTTAGTCTTTATTAGCTTTGATATATATTTTTCTGAAATGTTCTTTTGCCTTTATATAAACAAGGTATTGTAAGAAGGGGAATTATGATGAATATTATACTCGTTTAAGCTTAAAGCTTGTGTTTATCCATGGATTGATAATTCCTTCTAACATATCCGATTATTGTAAGAAGGGGAATTATGATGAATATTATACTAGTTTAAGCTTTTAAGCTTGTGTTTATCCATGGTTTGAGAATTCCTTCTAACTGATCCGATTCTTCCGCCGATCCACTACATTAGTTTATGATGGGGTTGACTTTTTGGTTGGTTCTAGAAAGATTGGGGGCTGAGATAACATTCATTGCACTTTCTTTATCTATAACTAAAATGCATCTCTTTTTATTACACACAACATGCATGCAAAAGAAGTTCTTTCTACTCTATTCTTCTTTCTCATTTGTATTATTCATAAGGCTTCTCATCACATTAATTTGAGGGTCATTATTGAATTCCAATTTTTCATCAGATAGTGGGGTGTCATCATAAACATGTTCAAGATTATCATATACTAGATTCTCATTTTCTTCTACGAAAAATAAAGCTTTGCATTGATTTTATATATATCTTTTTTTGTGGAATTTTAATATATTCTTCCAACAAAAATTTTTCTAATACCAATTGTGATGCCACATAATATAATTTGGAAGAATTATTCTTTTATCTTTTAATAAATAATATCAGAGTTATCTAATTTCATTTATCAGAAATAAACAACAACAATAATTTTAGAATTCAAAACATATATATATACATCTAGATTTATACCCAATAATCATATACAATACTCAGAATTTATACAATCATACTACCACTATTCTATGATGAGCATAAAATAATTGCTAAAACAAAAAGGAACATAACTTGGGAAATCATGACCAGCCTCACACTCTTGATCCTCTCCCATGACCTAAAAATATTTAATCACATATAATGAGCTCATAAACCCATCAAACAACCAAATCCTATAACTAATCTCATTAAAAATCAATGGAGAAACAGTCAAATCATAACAATAGCACTCACAAGATCATAGAGCAATGTAATAAAGAAATTAATAAACCAATACATGTGTTAAATCACTAAAGAAATCATCATATCAATACTATAATCAATAGAGAAATCATATAAAGCAACAAATCAAAATATCAATAAAGATTATCAAAGTCATGTCAATCAAGTAGAACTATATAAAATAATTGTATCAGTGTATCACATGCTCAAAAATATCATATAAGTGTCAACCCAATATCAATGTGCAGTACACATACTTAATATATATCACGTGATCGACATATTAACAATGATATAACATTAATAACATCCACATCATTGATGAAAGAAATAGAAAAGCCATGTAGTGGCAGTTATTTGACAATATGCGTTCTAATAGTAAAATTAAAAAAAAAATAAATGCCTTGGTTATAACAGTGTTTTTCTAATATCAATGTTAATAAATCGTTGGCTTAGTAAACATAGGTTTCATTATTTAAACCGTCAGCTCAGTAATCATCTTTTTATAACTCAAAATTAGTATCACGTGAATTATTAGAGGATAATATCAAACTGAAGTATTTAAAGAAAGCCCATTAGCTCATCATTCTATATAGGTCAATCAGTCTCCAATCAATGAGTCAACCATTCATTACTTATCTTTTACACACACATTATTATTAAAGTACTATAATAATAATCTTAATCAAATATCTAAATTCATTTCCAATAAATTACAACAAATAAAGTATAATTGAGCTGAATTTAAAAAGTATTAACTGTTCAAACGATAGTCAACATAAAAGTTTTTTGAGCAAAAATTCACTTTTTATGAAATTAATCAAATTAGTATGGATTGTATATAATAATATTCCGAAGCTTTATTGAACTAAAATACTATTTTTAGATGTTAAATAAATTTTTGAGTAGCTTAAAATCACTACTTTTTAAAATCACTTCGCAAAAATCTCAAATAAATACTCAAATTTTCATAATCTCAATCTCTATAACATATAAAAAGTTACACGATGAAAGTTTTACCATACAAAATTATCTTTATTTTTCGGTAATAGAAATAAAAATTTGATAAAAAAATATCAAAAAATAAAATCCTTGTAATAAAAAATAGGCTAAATGTTCTTTACAATAAAACGAGTAAATCTTCCAACAACATCGATGGATAAAAATTGCACTATGTCATTCAAATCTCAAATTTCCTTTTCTCTCTCCTCACATTATCTCTTATTTTCTCATTTTAGGTCTGTGTTAAGCCTAGGGATTAAAAGGGATTTATGGCTTATGTTAGTGGCTTAAGATATTTTGAAAACAATACTAATTTACTTATTTGATTTTATTAGTTTTTGTATAAAAATTCATATAAAATCTTTTAGGGATTAAAAAGTTATAGAAAAATATCAATAAAATAAATCATTTTATTTTGAAAATACCAGTGAAAATAGTTTGCAAAACGGACACCTAACGGTCCCAAGACCCTCACTTGGACTAATATGTATCAATTTCATAAGGATTTTTAATAGTACCCAAGAAAAAAATTCATGCAATTAAAACATTACAATATCTATGCTATGACGAAGATGGTTTATGATTTGGACTTGTAATGATTCTAGAACAAAATTATTTATCTGTGTAAAAATACGAATTATTATAGATCTAATGCTGCAAATCATACATATTTATGTTTGTCAAATTGGGTTAACTCTATTCATTCTCCTCTTTTTCTCAACTTCTCAAAAGTAAAGCTAGAGTAAAGGAATTGACGTACACATATATTAATTAGGGTTTAGAATGATTAAGTCAATAAGAGAACTTGAACAAAAGTTAGCAATGTTGAATATGAATAAACTCATATTATCCATAACTCAATATTCACCAAGTTTGAAGTAACCAAAAGCTTTAATTCATTAACTCGACCAATAGAAATATTATATTTTGTCCTTAGTACTCAGCTACTGAAATCATCTAAGTGACCAGTGAAGTTGTCTACTTATCAAAGTTATTACCTATGATATTGACATGATGAGTAGGATTTTTCACCAAGAGAACTTTCTAAAGATACTTGTCCTCAATTTCAAACTTAGGTTTCATTTGGGACAGCTTTTTTTACTGCTTCTTGAAGCAACTTACTAGTATAAAAATTAAAAATTTTATACTAAAATGCTGCTTCAAAAGCAATAAAAAAGCTGTCACAAACGAAGTCTTAATTGAAGTTCTCATTTAGTGGACAACTATTAGCAAAACTCTTTTATATGTAGCTAAATAGAGTTTACTTACAAATTTGTTATGCAAATCATCATGAACCATCATTTTCCACCCATTTTGATCTTCACCAATAAAAAGATGGTCTTGTCGAGCATGAAAATGACTTTACGCTTCATTTAGGACAACTTTCTTACTGCTTTTTAAAGTTGTTTTCTACTATAAAAATTTCAAATTTTAAAAAATTTATACTATGAACTTGCTTTACAAATAGTAAGAACGATATTATAAATGAATAATTAATTCTCTATTTTTGGCCTATAATCTCATTAAAATTGCTTTAGATTCTTGAAGAGATTCTCTCATACCTATATCACTCTCTTAGCTTGATTTGACTTGCCTTCTCTTTACCCAAGGTGTCAACTTTAAGCTTAAGTTTTCATTTGGGACAGCTTTCTCATTGCTGTTTAAAACAACTTTTTAATACAAAAAATCTAATTCAACTATTTTTTTTTTTTTTAACAAAAACTATGTTTTAAAAAACATTAAGAAATTTTTCCCAAACGAACCCTAAATTATATATAATAGATTCTATGAACATCAACTTCTCTCTCTCCTTTCTTGAACTCAATTCATGCCAATAATAGCCATGCTCGTTTTCAACATAGAACACTAAACCCAACAATCTTAATTGTTATATTTTTTTTTGCAAAAAAGTCCATAAATTTGAAGACATTAAAATAATACATTTGTCCCATTCATATAAATATTTATTTTTTATGCAAAACTTATCATAACATTAGAATCATATAAAATAAAATATACAAAAGTCATCATGATGAGGACATCGTCAGAGATTGCGACACGTGTACCATCAGGAGATGCCGGAGATTGACGGCCACGTTCATGATCTTTATTTTCATCATTTTATGTAGTAGTTTATTTGATTTTTATGTTTTTCTGTTTTAGCCCTTATGGGTATTTGGTCGTTATTGTAGCCCGAGG